>NC_067481.1:67296951-67368492 GCF_947179515.1 Apodemus sylvaticus
GAGAAGGAGACAGAAGCAGATCTGCTGGCTAAGTCAAGAACCCTTCCCTGGTGGCATCAGATTTCATCTGGCCAAGCTGACAGAGCAGGGATTAGCAGTCAAAAGGATACCAACTCCACCTTGGAAAAGTAAAGGAACCACTCCAGACCACATTTCCATGGTACTTAACTTGCTGACGGGTAAGGTTCTACTACCAGGAGGACTGAAACAGGGGGATGGGGGTTAAGGGGGGTGTTATTGATTTCCGGTTGTTCTAAGAATTAAGTTCAGCTCTGACCCAATGAGAAAAAGACCAGATACTTAAAAAAAAAATCATAGAAATCGGTATTCCATGATCCTACCATTCTCCACCAAACAGATACCATTACCCAGAGAGTTCCTTGGTGGAGGAAATGGGAGGAGCTGCACTTGGGATTCCTACTGTGGGATGTTAAAAGCCAGCTCCCAGGCTCTGCAAGATGAAAACCAGTCCTAGAATTAAACCAAGATGTCAGGCTGTCTAGGGAGTGGGAAAGAGAAGGAAGCCCAAGTTAAAACAAAAATGGCCCCGAGGCCGGCTTTCCTGACTCAGTCTTGCAACTTTCAGATCTGTGACCAGCAAGAGTCCAAGCACATGATGTGTGTACTTTAGGAATCAAATGTCCCACCTGGTGGCTCCATCGGGACCAGGATGAGGCACCACAGGGCGAGGCATCAGAAGTGATGCGGGTTCTCACAGAAAAGCCACTAGAACGTCTCACGGTTACAAAGTCCCAACAGGTGGTGCTCTGGAGCAAGGTCTCATGGAGCCAAGGCTGTCCTTGAACTCCAGTTCTCCTGCCATCTCCCGAGTACTGGACTCACTGGCGGGCACCACAAGCTGGTTTATGTGGTGCTGAGGATTGGCTGCAGACAAGCACTCCATCAGCCCAGCTATCTTCCAGACCAGCACTTATTTCTACTAGAAATATCATGGACGTGCTTGGAGATGACTCGACGGTGCCAGCGTGCTGACTGGGTTCATCAGCATCCCAACAGCTCTGGGCGCTAAAGACTGTCTCCCAGCTAGCCACCTGATATGGGGTTGGGGGGGGGGGAGACCCGGCTTCTTCCCCGGAGGCCAGCTGACATTCAGGAGAGGGACTGGAGGACCCTGCATCTGCACCAGCGTGGAGCACAAAGGGGCTGTGTGGGGATTTGGCAGACTGTTCCAGACAGACAGCCCATGAATGCTGAATCCTGCTGCACCTACCAGGGGCCATCCTTGGGAAACAGTTTCCTTCTGTGACACACACACCCCCAGAGAGGGCAAAGATAATCACACGGAAGCCCTCCATACCACTCACTATTTCTTCCTCCTCTCTATGTTATTCCAGAGAGGCAGACAAAAAACAAAAAACAAAAAAAAACAGAGGATGTAAACCAGCCCTCTCAAATGAGATCCAGGCAGCACCTCCAAGAGGTACTTACTAACTGCTTCTCTCTCTCTCTCTCTCTCTCTCTCTCTCTCTCTCTCTCTCTCTCTCTCTCTCTCTGCTCAAAAGGTGGCCTTACTGCGTCAATACCCTTTTGTACAGTTAGTAATTCACCATGAAAGCTAAGGCCCAAACTGACAGTTAACCTTGACCTTCTTTTTACACATCTGGGTCTATAGAAAATGAAAATTAGGATGTCTCTGGCCTTCACAGCAGAACTCTCCACGTAGAGGCAGAATGTCAAGGGCTATTTTAGAACTGCTCACAGCTATTCCATGGGAAAGTCTGACCTGGCTGGACACCCCCCTCCCCTCCCAGCCAGGGCTGTGTTCAGCAGAGCATCCCAAGATAAGAATGTTCTAAGGGACCCCAGGAAAGGAAAAAGAGGTGGCCCTGCCCCACTCCCCACTGACACATTGACAGCATCACAGAACGTTGGCATCAAATCATACGCACAGAGAGCAAGCAAGGCTCAGAATGGGAGACCAGACTCATCAATGCATAGCAAGTCAACAGTTGAGCTAAGAACACTAGTCTGGCCTGCTGACACTGATACCACATGGGGCTGTAACAGAGGAAAGAGATTTCCCACAGGAAAACCCCACTCAGACGAAGACGGAGAGCTCACTCAGGGAGAGAGAGAGCTCTAAGCCGGCTTTCAGAATTTGAAGCAGGGATTTAGAAATGGAGTTTCCTAACTTTCCAAACAGTAAGATCTACTAGGTAGATAGATAGATCACCCAGACCTTGAGGATGATTTACAAATTACCAGAGTGACAAGCCAAGTTTAAATTGATCAGCCCTGTAGCCAAGAGTCTCCCATGCCCCAGAAGCCAGAATGCCCAGATGGCAGCCCTAACACTGAAGGGAAGGAGGGGGGGAGGTAAAGCATCAATCTCAAGAAGTCAGCCTCTTCCCTCAAGGCCAGCCAGCAGTCAGTCAAGGCTGACCCTGGCACACATCTGCCCACTTCCCTCGGGACCAAGAAAATCCTGTAAGCAACTCTTAAATGTCCCACTGGAGGAATAATTCAAGCATGCCCACGCTTGCCAGGAGCTGGGGTAGAGAGGCTGGATGGTGGAGGAAAGGGACAGAGCTTATCTAGTCCAGGAGGCTGCTAGTCCACTTGTATGTATGCGCTTGTGGACATGCGCAGCGCGCGTGCTTGCGCATGTACACACACACACACACACACAACTTGAAAGAGGTAGGCCATCTCAGTTTTGTCTACAAGAGACATATCTCTTTAGTACAAAGGAGGAAGGCTGGAGGTGTTCTGTCCTAGGGGCATTTGACACCTGTGGCTCTGGGAACTTTGGAGAGACCTCTACCAGAGCTTCTAGACTCATCAAAGGCAGCAAGTGCAGGGACAGGCACTCAGTGCTTACTTGACCTCCTCTGGGGCAGGGGCTCAGTATTCTCAAGAGAAGCACAGAATCTGACTAGGATAAAGACTGAGTGATGTGGGCGGTGGGGAGGGAGATGGGCCAGCACTGGCTGGTCTTCCAGGTTAGATTCCCAGCAACCACATAGTGATTCAGAGCCACCTGTAACTCCAGTTTTGGGGGATCCTATGCCCTCTTCTGACCTCTGTGGTCACCAGGCACGTGTGTGGTATGGACATACATGTAGGGAAAGCACACATACACAGGAAGGGGAGGAGAGGAGGCAAGCTCGCTCCAGTCGGGAGACTTAGAGGAGACCCAGAAGTGCCTGTGTAGATGGCAAACCAGGAAGGATCTGGTCTGACTCGAAACACTAGAATCAGCAGGCGAGGGTGGGGGCTAGGGGCAAAGACTGTCTGAAGAACGACCAGAATCTCCACTCCTACCTCAGAATGAACAGTCTTGGGTGGCACGGAGATGCAGGTAGGATCCTCCAAAAATGAAAGAGCTGAAGAGGTCAGGAATAATAGATGGACTGCAATAAGAGGAGTGGGGTAAACTAGGAAAAGGGCCTAGAGCTAAACATTGTTTTAGGCTGGAGCAAAAGCCTGGATAAATCTTTGACCTTCCCTAAGCCTCGATGTTGCCATCCCCAAAATGGGATGCCTCAGAGCAGACGCGAAGGATAGGTAGAAACAAGGAACTGCAGGGTGGAAGCGAAGTGGGGGAAAGAGTGCTCCTAACCCTAGGCCGCCGACCACTCACCTGTATCGCCGCCGGGGCCACCGCCGCCCCCGATCCCCCAGGGCTGCCGTCGGGCTGCCGCTCACGGTACAGAGCCCAGAGCCCCACGTTGGGCAGCAGGACAAGGGCCGCCAGAGCCAAAGCCACCGCCTGCAAGAGCCGCTTCTCTTTGCGCCTCATCGGGGCCGGTCAGCCCCGCCGCGCCCCGCCGCGCCTGCCCCCGGCTTTGCGCGTCCGCCCGTCCGCCCGGCGGCGGCAGCAGCAGTTCGGCCAGCAGAAGCGGCCGCGGCTCCGGCCCCGCTCCAACTCCGCGGCACTTCCGCTGCTCGCCGGCGGGGGAGCCGGGCGCCTCCACCGTGTCACCGCCGTGGGGGTGCGCTCCAACCCCATCATCCCCCTGACATCTCATTCCACGTCCTGCACTTCGTCTTCCGCCAAGAGATGCACGGTTCAGTCCAATGCGTCTCCATCTTCCAATTCTCCATCTACTTATAGTGCATCTCCGTCCTCCAGGATGCAAGAGGACCCCGGCTCCTGGCTGCTACCCCCCGCGGGCTCCAATGGTGCGTCCTGCCTCTCCGCCGCTCCCCGCCCGCCGCAGCTTTGCCAAAGTCCCGGAGTTAGGGAGTTGGGCGCTCGAAGGGGCCGCGGGGCACGCGATCGGGGACGCCCCAGGGAACTCGCTCCGCTCTTTGCCAGCTCTCAGCCAGAGAAAGCCCCGGGACTGTGCGGACACGCTACAACCTACTGCGCTGGGATACGGCAGTCCACTCTTTTCCCGGCTCTGCCCCGGGACGTGCCAATCAGACCTGCCTTTGACCTGGGGACTCCGCACAACCTGTGTGCAGAGGATATCTTGCCCATCTCTCGGTGGGCAGCCTGGTTTCCTTCCTCCTCTCCAAGCTGTGGAGTGCTGGATGCTCTATCACTAGTCCTGGGTTCTTTGCAAAACCATCGTGGAGGTGACAGAGCTATTCTCATGCACATCCAAGGCAGTGGACTTGGACTGCCTTCCAGTCCCAAGTGTGCTTCTGGACACAGTGCCCAGAGCATGTTCCCGAAACCTCGTGTCTTTTCCTCTCTCGAATTCAAACCACCAGGGAGCGCCCACGGTGGGCCTGATACTGGGCCAGGAGTGAGGAGCAAAGAAAAGCAGAACTCGCACTGTGCTGGAGGTGGGGGGTGGGGCGCAGAACTGAAAACTCGGACTGTGCATAGCAGAACCAGGGGGACTTGTTCAAAGGCGTCTGGCTTCTGAGCGGCTGACCTGGGCTCACATGAAGCCTGTGAGATTCTCCTCCGCTGCGTGCCTGTCTTTTACCAGCTTACTCCCGGATGCCCAAGAGCAACCCCTTTCTCTCTTGCTTTCCCCTTTACCAGCCTTCCTGCAGTCACACGCATTTCCTCTGCTTCTCCAGTGAAGCCACTGGGCCCTGTGGCTACCCCTATCCTGGGACTAGTGTCCTAAAGTCTAGCCTTGCAGGCTAACTCCAGGCTGAGCAGTGATTTTTTTTTTTTTTTTTTTTTTTTTTTTTTTTTTTTTTGGATTTGGTTTTTTTCGAGACAGGGTTTCTCTGTGTAGCCCTGGCTGTCCTGGAACTCACTCTGTAGACCAGGCTGTCCTCGAACTCAGAAATCCGCCTGCCTCTGCCTCCCAGAGTGCTGGGATTACAGGCATGTGCTACCACCGCCCGGCTTTCTTTCTTTCTTTCTTTATTTTTATTTTTATTTTTTTGTTTTTTGATTTTTTTTCTTAAAGATTTATTTATTATTACATGTAAGTAAGAAACTCCTCTCCAGAAGGGGCGTCAGATCCTGTTACAGATGGTTGTGAGCCACCATGTGGTTGCTGGGATTTGAACTCAGGAACTTTGGAAGAGCAGTAGGTGCTCTTAACCAGAGTCATATCTCTCCAGCCCCGATTTTTTTTTTCTGATATCTCAGCTTGGGTCACGCACCTCACTGCAGTTATAGTCACCGTCCCTGGGTTATATTTCCCTAAGGTCAAATATTTCCCCCTCTGCCTGGCCTTTCTTTGGTTCTGCTGCTAGCTTTGTATCCCCCTCCCCCAGTGCTGTTGACAATATAAATCCTTGCACCTAAAAGAACAAACAAACAAAATCCAAAAACCTCTTGTCTATGTCAGAGGACACCGCTGTGTCTAGGGAAATCACCACCTCTTCCTCCAAGTTTCCTGTGCTGTCCATTAGAACATGGCCGGCCCTCCTACCCCAGGCCCTAGATGTGCCTCTGACCATTCTTCTGTTTATAACGCCAACCCTTACATCTTTTAAAAAAAAATAATTTTATGGGGTCTGAGAGATGGCTCAGTGGTTAAAAGCGCTTGTTGCTCTTCCAGAGGACATGGGTTTAATTACCCAGACCCATATTTGGCTCCTGGCACCCACATGAGACAGCTCACCACTGCCTGTGATTTAGCTCCAGGGCATCTGATATTCTCTTCTGGCCTGTGTGGGCACTTGCACACTTATGGTGCACAGGCGTACATTTAAGTGCATACACATACTCATAGATAATAGATGTCTTTAAGAATAATTTATAGTGTGCTGCAATACCCATAACAATTTACCATTTTTAACCATTAACCCTTTTATTGCTGTGTGTGTGTGTGTGTGTGTGTGTGTTTCCCCTGGAAGGATGAGGGAGGGATGCTTCTAAGACCCAGGGAGTAATTAGTCTCACAAGACTCAGGAAATGTAAAAAGTTAAAAATGTTTTTCCTCCCCAAGGTTACATAAGCTGAAATAATCCTGGGGAGAAAGGCTCCTCAGGACCAACCATGCTGTCTTTGGGGTGTCCAGGGAGCCCCAGGGTGTTTGAGCTATCATCCATATTGGTATGGACTGTTCAATGATGCCCCTGAAATCAGCCCAAATAGCCAGCTCCCTAAGCTAGACGTAAGTGAAATCATTTCTTCAATATGTTGTCAGTGCTATTTGTAACAGACATCTCCCCAGGAGAAGTCACACATGCGTATCCTATGTTTGTTTTTCCACTTAGCTGTTGATGGACACTTGGGCTATCTCCATCATCTCCAAGTTATGAGTAATGTTGTCTGCGTCTGGTGCTGTTGTGAGTGTGCAGTGTTGGTATAGTTAGATAGCACTGCTTCCCCGCCCTTGAGCGTGGTTAAGTATCCTCATCTATCATGACCCTGTTGTAAGTACTGTGGCTTCCCTTACCTTAGAATAACTCGTGAGAAGACTTGAGGAGAAGTCTCAGTCAACAAAGCACTCGCCTCACACACCTGAGGACCTGAGGACCAAGCCACAGAACCCGATTAAAAGGCTAAGATTACAGAAGTGCATGCCTGTAATCCCAGTGATGGTGAAGGGGGTGGAGAGAGGTGGAGCCCTAGAAACTCTCTGGTCTGCTAAAGCAAAGAAAGAGGGGGGAAGGTGTCTGTGCAATGACATCAGATTTATCCCCGGACCTCCACATGCATGTGCGTGCGCACACCAATAACCCAAGAGACCCCTTAACTAAAAGCCTAGATTTATGCCATGTCCCATCCTCTTCCAGGTACCCTGGGTTTTGATGCCTTACACACACACCTGACAGCCTCACCCCAGGTCCTATCCACATCAGCTTTGTCAACTTGACACAGCCGACAGCCATCAATGGAAGAAGTGCTTAAATCAGGTTAGTGGTTGGGCGTATCTATAGGGGATTGTCTTGGTTCTTAAATGGTATAGGAAGGCTCAGCCTCAAGTGGGAGGTCATGGGTCATGGGCTGCAGAAGAAAGCTAGAGGAACATGGGGCTAAGAGTGAGCTAGAGAGTGAACAAGCAGCCCTCTTCCCTGGTTCCTGACCCTAGCCCCTACATTGACTTCCTGCAATGACAGACTTTGACCTGGATGTAAAAGCCAAACAAACCCCCTCCTCCCCCAAGTTGCTTTAGGTCAGTGTTTTGTCACAGAACCAGAAGGGAAACCGGACAACTTCTAGACTGTTTTTCTCTGAACCCTTGCAGGGTTCTCTTCATTTCCTCAGAAACCAGGCCAGAGTTCCCACCTCTCGTGATGACTTTCCAAGCCACCATCTTGGAAATCCCATCCCTGTTTGCTTGGCTTTCTTGAGAGCAGGCCTGAAGCTGGGCCGCCCTGTGAAGAACATAAGTCCCAAGCATTTGGAAAAGCAGGGTTTCCTTGTCTCCTAGAAACACGCCCATCTCAGCCAACACATGCTCTACCCTTGTTGGGAACCGCCCGAACGCTCCGACATCCTCCATTACAAGATGGTGCCTACTTCCTGTTCTTGCTGAGCCGTAAACAGGCCCAAGTGCGCATGCCCAAGCGGAGTTTCCCGCCACTGAGTCTCTGCCTACCTCGTGGCGTCATATGGGGTAATGAGCCGCAGCCAACCAGGGTACGCCAAGTCCAAGGCGGGAGGACTTGCCTATATAAGACTTGGGTTCGTGCTCCCTCGGGGTCTCCGCCCTGTAAGCTTATGCTCTCCCTCTCAAGATGCATTAAAGCCTTCTACAGAAGGATCCTAAGTGTGCCGCGTCGTTCTTGCTGGCGAGACGGTAGCGCGGGACATACCCTCACTGCTAACCATGAAGCCAGAGCCTCTTCCTGCAGAGGACTTTGTGAGGAGTACCCAAGGACCTTAGTTCACTGTCCCTCTACATCTTGTGAAGCTCAGGACCCAACCGGATGTCCTGCTCGGTAGCTCCTGACTGGGTGAAGCACGCAGTTAAAGTCACCAGGGAAGGAATGCACTCCACATTCCCCCCCCCCTTCTTCCAGCTCCCTAGAGCATCCCACAGGAAATTGGATTTGAGCTTTCTCTCACGACTTAGCAGAGTCACTTGTTGATCAAAGCTCAGCCGCAGCTCAATATGCCCCCAATGGGGACTCGAGTCTGAGAAGCCAGCTTTAATCTGAAGTCTCTTTGATCACTTTCTACCATGTGGGATGGGCCCCGACAGGAGGAGGGCTCTCTGGACTTTATCCTATTCACAGAGAAAAAAACCCACCACTTCTCTCCATCCCCCACCCCAGAAAACTGAGCTAGCCATGAACTGAAATCCACAGGAGCTCTTACCTTCAGACCAAGTCTCATTACTTAGCCTGGAGTAGTCGTTAAATGAGATAGTGTACTCAAAGACTACTGACAGACCCTGTCCAATGTGAGCATAGTAACTGTGGATGGAAAGAAAGCTCATCGCCAACAAGAGCACAGAAACAAAGCGTCAGCTGCAGAGCAGGTCACACTGCTCTGGCTTGCACCTTGCTCTCCTCCTTGCCTGAAGCCATCTACAGATACCTTCTTCCTGCAACTCCGCTTCTGGCCCTGATACCCTGCATTTGCTCTCAATTCTGCCAGCTGCTTGCCGGATCTCCCACGTGGCCAGCTGGTGCTATCCCCCGGGTCCCTGTGAGAACAGGACCTCTTCACATCCATCCTTTTGAAAATTCTCTCTTCCGTCCGTACCTAGAGCTCGCTGCAGTTTCCTCACAGCACACAGCCTTCTTGGCCTCAGGCTTATCTCCTCCTTCGTCGTTGGAGGCTCTCTTCAGAGCCTCCTAGAGCCTTGGGGCAGCCATCTTGCCTCCTTACATCCTGCCACATCCTGGAGCCCAAGGAGAAACACAGATCCTGACACTTCAGAAAGGGCTACATTCTGTGTCCTACCAGGGTCTCTCCTCCTCCTTCCCAGTCTCACTTCTCTTTGTATGTCTTGAAGGAGCTGTTTGTTTCACGGCTGGCTGGCTCCTCAATGTTCTATCCTGTCTCCAGTAACAGACAGAGCCACTCAAAGGAGAGGGTGACAGGTGGGCGGCATATGCGCAGCTCCAGCTGGGTGTCCTCCCCTTACCTTCAGAAGTCCTGTTGCAGAGCCAGCTTGGTGAGGCCGAGCTCTGAGCAGAGGGACATGAAGTCCTCGAGGTCGAGGGGAGGTCAGTCTGTTTCAAACACACTTTAATCTTGTCAAGGCCTTGAGCACATTCACGTTCCTACTCAGCTGGGCTTAGTGCATATCTGTGACCTCGGCACTTGGGAGTGGGAGGTAGGACAATTAGAAGTCCAAGGCCAGCCTGAACTATACATGGAGGGGCAGCCTGGATTACACATGGAGGGCAGGTGGGATTACATGAAATTCTCTCTCTCTCTCTCTCTCTCTCACACACACACACACACACACACAGACATGCACACACACTGAAAAACAATCAATTGGGGACTGGAGAGATAACCCAGCAGTTCAGGGCATTCGCTGCTCTTTCAGAGGCTCTAGTTCTCAGCACCCATATAGCAGTTCCCAGCCCTCCCAATCATCAGTAACTCCAGTTCCACGGGATCTGACTCCCTCTTCTGGACTCTGGGGGGCGCCAGATATACACACAGTGTACATACAAGCAGGCAAGCAAGCAAGAAAGAAACACTGCCCTCCTTTGCATCTCTGTTGCCATGGTAAGACACTGACCAAAAGCAACTTGGAAAGGAAAGAGTTGCAAGTTACAGCCCCTCCATCAAGGGAAGGCAAGTCAGGAACCTGGAGGCAGGAATTGAAGCAGGGATCAGGAAGGAACCTGGTTCACTGCCTTGCTTTCCAGTTTGCTCAGCTTGCTTGCTTATATTACCCAAGAGCAGCTGCCCAGGGAACTAGAGTTACAACCCAATGCGAGCCACCGTGTGGGCGCCGGGAACTGAACCCAGGGTCCTCCGTAAGAACAGCCAGCGCTCTCAATTGCTGAGCCATCACCTCTCCAGCCCCTAGTTTTGTTTGCTTTGTTTTTTTGAGACAGGGTTTCTCTGTGTAGCCCTGGCTGTCCTGGAACTCACTCTGTAGACCAGGCTGGCCTCGAACTCAGAAATCCGCCTGCCTCTGCCTCCCAAGTGCTGGGATTAAAGGTGTGTGCCACCAGTGCCCAGCTCTCTAGCCTCTTGTTATTTTCCACTTTTGTACAAAGAAGGTGAACGTTGAAGATGGGTGGTGGGGTATGGGGCAGGAGGGGGTCTCTCTAGGTGTGTGAGTCTCTCTGAAGAGTAGATTTGTTCTGCATGTACCCCTGCAGTATGAGGCGCTTGGAGGCTCTGAAGCTCTTGGCTGGATGCGGAGGGTCACCATGCTCAGCCCTGCACCCCTGTCAGTAAGCGAGGCTCTCTGGAGCTCTGATTCAGCCATTCTCAGGCTGACACCTTCTTTCTATAGCAAGTTAGAACCTAGGCTGCTGCTGTTGTTTACGCAGTAGATCATCTGTCATTCTATTGGGGTGGCGGCTGCCAGCAAACCGCAGTGAGTCCAGAGAGGTCAGCTTGGATTTAAGTGCCCAAGAATGAACCCTCCTATAGGGCTTAGTGAGGATTAGGAGTTCAAGGTCATTCTTGGCTACTTAACAAGTTCCAGTCCAGCCTGAGCTACAAGACACAGAGTCTCCAAACAAAAACAAAATAACAAAACAAAACAAACAAACAAACAAACAAAAAAACAAAAAACCCAAAACTAAGCGAAGCAAAGACTCTGAATGGCTAGTGAGAGCCAGAGCCACTGAAAGGTAAGATCCGAAGCTGGAAACTGAGGCTCACAGAGAAGGCAGCTCCACTCCTCGCTACTATTGTAGCCTGTTTTCTTCCTCCCCAGTCCCATTAACCAGGAAGTTCCCAGGACACCTCGGCACTGTAGTCGGGTATACGGGCACTGCAGTCGACTCTACGGGCACTGCAGTCCAGTATACGGATCCTTCTGATTCGCCCAGTTTCCACTGAGATCCACAAGTCCTCTCTTAGCTCAAAGACTGGATCACAAGTGATTCCCACCGCCTAACTGCTGTATTAGTCAGTCAGAACATTCTTTCTTCTTTGGTTCCAGGATTGGGTGCCAGAACTTCCAGAAGTTTCATCTGAGTGATGAGGTTCGGATCGGTGGAGGCACAAACTAGCCCTGGGCCCTGGCTGCTTGGAGTGTCGGTTACGAGCCTGCTGTGGGGCGTGGACTGGATTGGATCCGCTTTAGCTCCCGTGAAGCCTCTCAGTGCTTTAGGGAGGAGTGGAGCTACATCTGTCTATAGAAGCCATGGTGGCTCACACCTGTAATCCCAGGGTTTAGGGGGCAGAGGAGGAGGATTGCTTTGAATTTGAGCCCAGCCTCTTCTATTGGTCAGCCAGAACTTGGGGGTGGGGGAAAGTCATATATTGGTTTGTTCTGAATAGACTGGACCTTAGGGTAACCAGGGAGGGGACACAGAGGGAGACAGGATGGTTCCAGGATGTCTTTTGCTGTAAGTTTTCCCATTCGAGTGGCCACAGCTCTAGTCATCCTGCCTTTTACACACAAGCATTCCCCTCTAGGCTCTGGGCCCAGCCCCTCCTCTCCCATGCGGGCACACTGATAGACAACACACATTTCTAGCTCTGAGGTACAAGGCTTCCCTTGTGGTCACCTACCCCCCTGTCCTGTTGTTCTGTGAAATTCTTCTCTAACTTATTGGCTTGACTTACCAAGACCCACGGTCAACGTGAGCCTACTAACGTGAGCCTCCTAAGGACATAGGAAACAGGAGTGGAGCCCATTACAAAAACCCCCACTGTCTCCCGGGCCTCCACTCTACCAGACATCTCACATGGGACCGAATAATGCTGACTTTATTGCCTAGTAAAACGTATATATATATCCCTAGCCTTCTGGGCCTGCTCTGTAGGACAGATTTCAGATGCCCACAAGAACCTATGATTAGATCCCAGCTGCATCCAGTGGCTTCAGGGACGCCCCTTCCGCTGTGGACTGGACTGGCCCAGATGGGAAGGCTGAGTCTGAGGTGTTTGGACTTTCTCAGAAATCAGAGTCCAGAGCTGGAGTAGCCAGTGTCTGACACTCATACATGTCTCATGTTTATCTGAACTGATCCTTCTCTGGTTGGCTCTAATAGACTAGTTGCTGGTGATGTTGAGGAGAAGACTACGTTTTCTTGTTTTGTCTCATGCATGATGCCACGGATTAGGGCACGTGGCCCATAGGTTGAAAAGTGGTGCCCTATATCCTGACTTCCACCCTCATAAGATTAAGATGTTTTGCTGAATAATTTTGAAATGTTCGGTCAAGTTCTTATGTGAATGAAACAAAGAAATAAAAAGAAAAGGACATGACTGTTGTGGTGGCTTGAATAGTTATGCCCTCCCGTAGACTGATATGTTTGACAATGCTTGGCCCATAGGGATATCCACTATTAGAAGATGTGGCCTTGTTGGAGTAGGTGTGTCCTTGTTGGAGGAAGTGTGTTGCTGTGGGGGAGGGCTTTGAGGTCTTCTATGCTCAAGTTACATCCAGTGTGACACACAGTCTCCTCCAGCACCTCTTTCAAGATGTAGACCTCTCAGCTCCTCCAGCACCATGTCTGCCTGCACGCTGTCATGCTTCTCACGGTGGCAATAATGGACTAAACCTCTGAAACTGTAAGCCAGCCTTAGTTAAATATTTTCCCTTTTAAGAGCTGCTGTGGTCATGATGTCCCTTCACAGCAGTGACACCCTAACTAACGTAAACTGATTCTAGGTACGATGGAAGAAAGTTTTTCAGGCCCAAGCCATCTCAGAACCACATTTCCTAATCAGTGTGTATGTGTGCATGTCTGCACATGTGAGAGGGACTGACTGTGTAGCCCAGGTCAGCCTAGAATTCAAAATCCTTCTGTCTCAGCGTGGAGACCTAGATGCTAGGATTACATGTATTACCACACCAAGCTGCATGTTTTGTTTGGTTTCATGGAGCCTAAACATGCCTTGAACTCCTGGAGATGATAACCATGAAGTAAGTGTGTGTGTCTGCATGCATGTGCACACAGGAGGGGGGTGTTTATGGTATAATGACTCGTGCATGTGCATGTGCATGTATGTGTGTGTGCACATGCATGTATGCATGTGTGTGTATGTGTGTGTGTATGTGTGTGTGTGTGTGTGTGTGTGTGTGTGTAGGGGAGCAAGCGGGAGCAAAGGCAATAGGTGTCCTGCTTTATCAGTCTCTACCTTGTTTCTTCCAGACAAAGTCTCTCCCTGACCTTAGAGCTAGGCCGGTAGCCGGCAAGCTCCCGCAATCCTCCTGTCTTCATACCCAGCCTTTTACAGGGACAGTGGGGATTTGAACTCAGGTTTTCATTCTTGCAAAACAAGTACTTACCTACTGAGCCACAATCCCCCTCCATCCCCTATCCCTGACTTTAACTTTCTAACCTTCCTGTTACTATGTCCTAGGTATACTGCTGAGGATTTAGTACACACTGGGCAATCACTCTATACCAACTGAGCCATGTCCCTAGCCCCTGCATGTCTATTTAACAGTCTTATTTCAGTAATCTGACGTGTACATATGTTGTAAAATTAAGTCGTGTGGCTATAACAAAAGGCACTCCTCCATACAGCTTGGTCCTTGGAAGCCTTTTTAACTGTTTTAACTGTGGCTGACACTTGCTGAATATATTTATCACAGAGCAAGCCCTGTGCCGAGCCCTTGCTGTACCCTGCCTCCCTGAGAACTCGCAGAAGTATGTGAGATGAGCACCATCACTTTGTTTCATTTACAGATGGGCAGCTAAGGCAGGGAGTAGTCAAATGACAGGTCAAAGGTCACACGGCTCGTGAGCACCAGGAGTATGATGTGAGCACTGGCGCTCTTGCCTCCAGACCCCCTCCCTCCCGTGCCTGTAATCTTGCAACTCCGGTGGTTTCTGTGGATGATTTATTAGTTCTGCTTCTTGATTTACCACTGCAGACAGTAGCTATTGACATCTTCGTATGATTGATGGAGCTTTCTCTCACCGAATCCCCATCTTCTGCCCACAGTTTTAGATGGTTACCAGCAATGTTGAGCCCAGCTGTGGGACCCCCCCCACGCCCGGAGCTATAGGCAGTGCATGCAAACCTCCATTCCTTGTTCTAAGTTTATAAGCAACTGTCATTTGCTTATATGAGATCACCTGTGAGTCGAATGATGGACAGGCTGTCTCTGAATTTCTAGTTATCCATCCCCACCGCCATAGTGCCAGCTTCTAGGTCAGACATGTGCCTGGTGCTTGAGAAATTCTCTCTGTGCTAGGACTAACACAGAGGAAAGCTTAGGCCGGAGGCATGGTAAATGCAGTCTATAATGTCAGAGGTGCAGTGATTTTCGAGGAAGGGACGGTACTAAGAAATGAAGACTCAGCTGTCAGGAAGTGATTCACCTTGGAGCTAGACAACTGTGTGCCTAGAACACCATGGGTGTTAGGTTCCCTGGCCTCCAGCACCTGGCCTGGTACAATTCCTCATGGTCCTGCAAGGACCTCACAGTACCCAGGCTCTGACCAGCAGTGTATCCCCAGCAGGCACTGGGATTGCTCAGCTGGTTACATAGGCTGGACAACCTCACACCTTCCTGGGAAGGGCCCAGCATTTAGGAGTTCTGTATATACTGCCTCTCTGTCTGTCAGCCTCCAGCATCTCTGGCTTAGCTGCCACCCCTCTGAGTATTTTTTATTCATATTTATTTTAAATTCTCTCTCTCTCTCTCTCTCTCTCTCTCTCTGTGTGTGTGTGTGTGTGTGTGTGTGTTGGTAGCGTGCATTGTGAAGGTGAGAGGCAAGTGTGTGCACACACATGGACACCAAAGCTCAACTCTATGTGTTGTTCCCCTGGAATCATCGGCTTGATGTTTGAAATAAACTCTCACTGGGACCTGGGGCCGGACTTTCTCCATCTCCCCAGTACTGGGATTATAAGCATGTGCCATGAGATCCCACTTTGAAAAACAAACGGGCCGGAGAGATGGCTCAGTTGTTAAGCGCATTGGCAGCTCTTCCAGAGGCCCTGGGTTCAATTCCCAGTACAAGCAAGGCAGCTTACAGCTGTCTGTAATTCCAGTTCCCAAGAATCTGGCACCCTCTCACAGACATACATGCAAGCAAAACATCAATGTGCATAAAAATAAATAAACCTTTAAACGAACAAGACAAGGGTTCTGCGGATCAAACGCAAGCCCTCATGTTTATGCATCAGGCATTTCACCAGCTGAGCCATCTCCCCAGAACCCCTCTAGGTAATTTCTTATTCATTCTTTGCACTTCAGGTCACATGACCTGGGCAGACCCCCACCCCCCACCCCAAGGCAGATGATATCCCCTTATATACTAAGTGTCCATTCCTTTATTATACTCGGCAGAGTAGTAATATTGCATCCACTAGCGTAATTGCTTATATAATGTGGGTAGGCCTGGCTTTAGACTAGAACTCCCATGGGGTGGAAACCATCTCTGAGTTTCCCCCATTACAGCCTCCCCCAGCACAGCATCCACCAAAATGAATGAAGGAGAGAGTGAACCCAGTAGCGAACTGGCCCAGGCTCTACACACTCCAGAACCTTCTCACGTCTAGAAAAGGGGTGGTGAAGCTGTCCATCCCCAGCCTCCATGGTCCGGCCTCACAGCTGAGCTCATCTTCTGAGTGTAGCACTGGCATCTCCGGTGATGCGTGGAGACTTCTGGGGTACTCGGTTCTTATCTTTCGACACAATCTCCCCCCTTATCCCTACCTTCAGCCTTCAATGCTACCATACCCTGCTTTTTCTTGTGGATTCTGGGGACCAAACTTCTGGGGACCTGCTCAGGCCCTGCAGGTCTTCATGCTTGCATAGAAAGCACTCTACCTCTTTAGTCCATAACATAATTTTAAGAATCCAAAGATAAAAAAAAAAAAGAATCCAAAGATAAAGGGTTACGGGAAGCGAATGTGACTTAATATCCACCCCCCCACACACACACACTCTCTCTCAAATACACACACTCTTGTTTCCAGGCCAGGCAACAGTTCAGAACTTCATTTCTTCTGCTTCACTGGCTGTGAGAGGCGATGCTTCTCACCTCACTAGAACCTGATGGCCTAGCTGAGAGTTGATGACACAGCTGACCAGAGGATCTGTAGCATCCTGACCCTCTCCCACCTTGGCCCCCAGGTATAGCTGCTGGTGCCCCCCAGGTATAGCTGCTGGTATAGACAGGTGAAGGGGAGCAGGATAGTTAGACAGAGTCAAAGCTAGAGCAGGCAGGGCAAGAAGGATTCATTTTGTGACTCTGTTCATCCTGCAGGGACCACAGTGTGGCTGTCCACAGGAATGTGAACGGGGCTGCCAAGTGTGTGATCTGAAAGCCATACAGGTGCACCAGGGATCTTCAAGGTGTGGGACAGAGTTGAGGATGAAAGAGAAGATGGAGCAGGAGCTGGGGGCACATGCCTTTAGTTCCAGCACTCAGAAGGCAGAAAGTTCTCTCTAAGTTTAAGGACAGGCTGGTCTACAGAGTGAGTTCCAGGACAGCCAAGGCTACACAGAGACACTGTTTTGAAAAAACAAACAAACAAAAAAACAAAAATACAAACAAGAGGAGATGAGCAAGCTAGGAGCTAGGGCTAGTAGTACACACCCACCACCCTGTCAGATTTCATGGAGAAGGTCCTGCTAACAGTAAATGTCAACCTGATCCTTGTAGATCATAACGAAAGCATGTTTGTCGAAATAGGAAGACAATATATGTATTGTGTTCAAGGTGTGACCTGAATTTAACTTGTGATCATTCAAATGCTGATGTGTGAACCTTAGTTTCCACTGGTGCTCAGGCCCTGCAGAGTTTTGGGGGAACCTCACTACTAGAGTGAGCTAGACAGCAAGACTCCTGTGAGAAAGGCTTGTCTTTGCTGCTCTTCACAGAGAGAACACGTCTTTAAAGGTGGTAAGCAGCACACCAGGGTGGGTGTCCTCAGGAGCAACCCCAGTGAGGGACTTTTCTCCCTCCGGAAGGAGATAACTGATTTCTGTCAAATGACAGCAACTTGCTTTGGCTCATTTAACCTAAGAGGCCAAGACCTTGTGAGGCTAAGGTCTGTGGCTCCCAGCGAGCTACCCAACAGTGGTGGGAGGGAAGAACCAATGCCCTGCCCCATAGCCTCGTTGGGCAGGTCGCATCAGCTCTCTGAGCCCTAGCTTCCTTATTGAGTAGAGGTGAGTGTAACGTGTACACAAAGAAAGCATGTGCCAGAGACGTCGTTGTTTATTTATTTTACAGTTTAATTTTTATTAGTGTGCATACGATGTGTGTGGGGGCACGCATGCCTCAGAGTTGAAGTCAGAGGGTGATTTGGTGAAGTCGCTTCTCACCTTCCACCCTTCTGTGGGTTCCTGAGGTAGAACTTAGGTTGTCGGACTCAGACAGTAAGTATGTTTTCTGGCTGTAAAGTAAGCACCATCTTGCTGGCCCACATCTGAGTCTTTATAGGCTGTGACAGCAAGGGTGGGTATTCGAAAACTGACAACTTCCACCCCAGCAGCCGTATGCTTGGCTTGGTTTTTGACACGTGGGGGCAGTTTTTCCTCTGGGTCTCTGGTCTTCCCTTTGGATATTCCTGCCCCGTAAATCTCCTACCTTTGGGCATTCTTCTACTTGACTGTGAATCTCTGGTCGAACAGCTAAGGCAGCCTGAGTTTGTGAACATCTTTCCAGGACCCTGACTCTGATTCTGATTCACTGGGTTAGCAATGGGCCCGGGAATTCTGCATTTATATTCCATTTTAATTTATTTTTTGTGTAGGCATATGTCATGGCATGCATGTGGAGACCCTCACAGGACGACTTATAGAAGTCAGGCTCTCCTACCATGCAGGTCCCCAGGAGTGACCTCAGCTCGTACACCCTGGTGGCAAGTCCCTTCATCCTCTGAGCCACCTTGCTGGCCTCCGAATCTGCAATTTCATGAGCTCCTCAGTTGATGGGCACATAAGAGATGAGTCTTGGGGCAAACCCTGCAGCTGAGAACTCAGGCAGAGAAGGAGAACCAAGGCTGGCCCCTGGGAGCTGTATTCTTAGTCTATCTGAAGTGTCTTCCTAAAAACCAGAGTTGACGGAGAATATAAGAAGTCATCTGGGTATAGCTATAACCTAGGAACTCAGAAATCGGAGACAGAAAGGATGGGAAGACTGGGCCAGCTTGGGCTATGTAGCCAAACCCAAAAGGAGAAGGAGAAGGAGGAGGAGGAGGAGGAGGAGGAGGAGGAGGAGGAGGAGGAGGAGGAGGAGGAGGAGGGAGATAGCTGAAGGGAAGGCTCAGTGGGTAGAGTACTTGCTGAGCAAGCATGAAGACCTGAGTGTGAATCTCCGGAACCCACATAAAAGCCAGAAGGGCAGCTCCTGTTTGTAACCCCCATGATTCCGCAGGGAGATGGGAAGTGCAGCTAGAAGCTCTGACCATTGGCTTGGTCTGTAAAGCAGCAAAACAAGAGATCCTGTATCAAATAAGATGAAAGGCAAGGAGGACACTAGAAATTGCCTTCCAATCTCTCAAGTGCTCCATGACAACTGTACATTTACACACACACACGCGCACACACACACACACACACACACACACACACACAGAAGTTAAAAACAAAAGCCAAAACACACCACATTTGGAATAAGCTGCCCAGAGTAGTAGTGAACTGTGGTCCAGGAAGGCATATAAGCAGCATTGGCTCCATACTGGGGAGAGACAGCAGATGAGCATCCAGATATTAGCCCAGTGTTCACTGGAAACCTTTTTCACAGCCCTTATCTCTCACGACCATGCTGCTGGTTCATGCCCTTCAGAAGCATCCCTTATGGTGTGGGACGTGTCCTGGTTCAAGCTTCATATTTACGAAGGGAACACATGTTCTGTGAGCCCAGATGGGAACCAGGATATGAAGACTTTTAGACCATCAGACTATGCCAGGAGAGCCCTTTGCCTTGGGAGACTGGCACCCTGCCTCTGCTACTGGCTCCTTCTCTTCCCTCTCCTAACAGTACATAACTGACACAAAGAGCCAGGAACTCAAGAGAGGCCTTGGAGCTACAGTCCGCAGAAACCATGCCTAACACCCCGTGTAATCACCACCGTGTGTCTCTGTCAAGAGCTGGCTTCTGCTTCAGTGAGGTCCCTGGAAACTCCTCATCAGACCCTCAGCGCAGGAAACAAATGGACAAGTTAGGATGGTAGCAAATCACACTGTCCTGCTGACAAAGGCCCCATTTACCAAAACAGTTCAGCAGCCACAAAAGGGGAGGAGGCTGCAGCAGCATCCAGCCAATGGCTTGGGAATAGGAGTTGGCATGCCCATTATCAAGATCTGAGGCAGAGGTTGTCGGGAGAAGGGAGCGTCCACCTTGGCTTCCTTTCCCCAACCTATTCATTTCCTGTCAGCCAACTGTGAACTGAGGTTTCTGAAAGGAAACCTGCAGACTGGTGGGCTCCTTAGAACTTCCTGATCGTGGAGGGTGGGAACGTTGCAAAGCCAAAGCCCCAATCATCTTGTGGTGTCGTTAGTCCTCTCAATAGCCATTAATCACCTTCTTCTGCATCTGATCTAAGATCTGTGGGACTATCAGGAAAGACTTTAGGAATGTATTAACTTAGCCAGCCATCATCACCCCCAAGGCCAAGAGTGTCATCAGAGAGCATCTGAGACCTACAGCAGGATCTCCCACTTTGCTGGAACCTCATGTCCTAGCAATGTATTTGACAAATGCTTTGATTTGTGAACGCCTTTTGTTTGGTAACTTTATGGGTTCAGGGCACCACACCTGTGCTGGAGCATACCATTCAAGGCAGTCTGAGTCTGTGTCACTCATATTTGGCTTGGAATCAAATCTCTCTTATCCCCTCTAGAGGGAAAGAGGTGCTTCAGTATGGACACAGCAAAGAGCATCATCTCTGGCACCAGGCTTGAACATTAGTGTCTCAATCTGCCTAGGTGTCTTCTTGCCCATATATCTTTAAAAAGAAAAAAGATTTATTTTATGTATATGAGTACACTGTAGCTGTCTTCAGACACACCAGAAGAGGGCATCAGATCTCATTACAGATGGTTGAGAGCCACCATGTGGTTGCTGGGAATTGAACTCAGGACCTCAGGAAGAGCAGTCAATGCTCTAAACCACTGAGCCATCTCTCCAGCCCCAGAATAAATCTTAAAAAACAAACAAACAAACAAAAACAAACAAACAAAAACAAACAAACAAACAAACAGTATCCCAAAAACACACATGACAGCTTGTGCCTTTAACCCCAGTACTAGGGAAGCATTTGTGATTTGTAGACCAGTTTACAGAGTTTCAGAACAGTCATAGGTACATAATAAGACCCTGTCTCAAAACAGAAAAACAGGGGGCTGGAGAGCTGGCTCAGTGGTTAAGAGCACCGTCTGCTCTTCCAGGGGTTCTGAGTTCAATTCCCAGCAACCACATGGTGGCTCACAACCATCTGTAATGAGATCTGACGCCCTCCTCTCATGTGTCTGAAGACAGCTGCAGTGTACTCACATACATAAAATAAATAAATTAATTTTAAAAAACAAAACAAAAAACAAAAACAAAAACCCAAAACAATAAAAAACCCAAAACCTAAAATGAACAAACAAACAAAAAAAACCCAAAACCAACTAAAAAAAAAAAACCCAGACAAAACCCAAACAAACAAACAAACAAACAAACACACAATAACAAAACAACAAAACAAAAACAAGTAGCCTGGGTAGGCAAAGTGTTTGCTATGCAAGCAGCAAGACCTGAGTTCAACATCCCCATAACAAAGGTATAAAAATCTGGGCTCGGGCTCGGTGCTGGGGAAATGGGACAGGCAGATCTCTGGAGCTCTTCCTCTCCCCTTCCCCTCCCCATGCCCTCCTCTCCCTCCCCTTCCTTTCCCTTCCCTTCCCCTCTCTTTCCTTATTCTTTCTCCCCCACCTGTTTCTACCCAGCCTAGCGTAATTGGTGAGCTCAAGGATCAGTAACAGACCCTGTCTCAAAATATAAGGTGAACAATTAGAGAAAGCAAGTGAACTCCCTTCTGGCCTCCACACGTGTGTATAGATGTGCACAGGTTTTGCCCTCCCCCCTAAAGTAAAGCAAGAGGCCGAGTACACACACAGACACCACTGAATACCACATGCCTGTCTTCAAATGTTCATCAAGATTTTGGTTCCATTTGTTGAGTGCCGTAAATGAGGCATGAGGTGGCCAAGTGACTTGTGAAGTGTCTTAACTAACACCTGTAGCCGGGTCACCAGAAACCAAATCACAGGGCACATCAGCGCTGACCACTCTTGAAAGGATGACTCTGGGCTCTGGCTCCTGCCAGGCAGTAGAACTGTTCTTAGAACTTCTCTATAGCATGGTTCTGCTTTGCTGTGAAATGCAGGTCACGAGGCAATCTAAGCTCTATCTGCGACTACAAGTTCCCCAACATGTTCTTGTTTTCATCACCAGAAAACATAGGGAAAACAAACAAACAAACAAAACAACAATAACAACAACACCAAACCCTTTTGTGTAGTTAATTTTGAACCTTGAGATGGAGGGCTCATCTTCCCTTGCCCAGATGGACTCAGGTTAGTCACGGGCTGCTCAGAGGAGGGAAGCCAGGGTCAATCTGACAGTGAAGAGATGGGACATGGCTGGGCTGCTGGCCTTGGAGCCTGGGAAGGGCTGTAAGCCGAGGAATAAGAGCAGTCAGTCTCCACAGAGGAGAGGCAGGAAGCAGATTCCCCTGGGGCTCTCAAAGGAACTCAGGGAATCCATCTAGGACCTCTATGCCGGCTGTTAGGTTTGAATGCAAAGCGGCCCCCATTACACACCCATGTGTTTGAACGCTCAGTCCCCAGATGGAGGCGCTGTCTTGGGAGGCTATGGAGCCTTTAGGGAAGTGGGCCTGGATGGAGGAAGTGAGTCTGGGGTATTCGCGTTTTGGGGTTATAGCTAGATGTCTTTGCAGCCTGAGTTCTTTGTGCCCTGATTCTCCAGATGTGAGTACCCACCCCTGCAGGCATGAGCACTTGGCCACTGTATCTTCCTTGCCACGATGGGTCTTTGCTCCCCAAACCTTGAGCTGAAATAAACCTGCCCTCCGTTCAGTTGCTTCTTTGAGGTATTTTTATCACAACCAAGGAAACACTATGCAGTGTTGCAATAAAGCCCCATCACGTGACTCCCCCAGCCTGCAATGCTTTGTTACAGTGAGGACCCTGTCTCAAAAATAAATAACTGTAACAATAATTATTAAGGAAAGAGAGGCCATGAATTTAGAGGCAGGGGAGGTGACATAGGAGAGGCTGCAGGGGAGAATGGTGCAAATGCAGGATACAAATATGAAATTTTTTAAAAAGCTAAAAAGAGAAAGAAATAAAAATGGAAATAAATTAGAAAATAAATTCAGCTCAAATGCACTTGAGCTGGAAAAAAAGCAAAAGTGAAACAAAAGGAATAATAATAAGTCAAAAACCCAAATGTAACTAGGCTAGGTGACTAGAGGTCTGCAGTCAGGGGCTGGCTCTGGGTGCTTGCTTGCTACCTTTGGGTACAGACCTTCTGTGGCTGTTACCAGGATTGTTTCTGCCACCTCTCAGCTCCTTCTTTTCTCTATGTCAATGCGATGGTTAATCTTCACTGTCAACTTGACTGGATTTAACATCACCATGGAAACACATCTCTGGGCATGTCTACGAAGGTGTTTGCAGAGAGGTTTGACTGAGGAGGGAAGGCCTGCTCTGAGTGTGGGCAGCAGCTCCCTGGCTTCTGTCCTGGCCTCTATAAAAAGGAGAAGGAGAGCGGAGCGCCAGCAGTCATTTCTCTCTCAGCTTCCTGACTTCAGTTACTATGTGACCGGCTGCCTTGGGCTTCTGCCACCATGACTCCCCAGCCATAGTGGACTGCACCCTCAAACCACAAGCCACGCCAATCCCTTCTGTCCCTAAATTGCTTCTTATCAGGTGTCTTAGTTAGGGTTTCCATTACTGTGAGGAGACACCATGATCAAAGCAACTCTTATAAAGGACAATATTTAATTGGGGCTGGCTTATAGGTTCAGGGGTTCAGTCCGTTATTATCAGGGTGGGAATCATGGCAGTATCCAGGAAGCTGTGGCACTGAAGAAGGAGCTGAGAGTTTTACATCTTGCTCCAAAGGCAACTAGGAAAAGATTGGCATCCTCAGGCAGCTAGCCCACTCTCACAGTGACATACTTCCTTCACCAAGGCCACATCTACTCCAACAAGGCCATGCCTCTTAATAGTGCCACTCCCTGAGCTAAGCATATTAAAACTACTGTATCAGGTATTTGGTTATAGCAACAAGGAAAGTGACAAACAACCAGCTTTCTTTCTTAGCAGGTTCTGTCCATCTGGTAAACCCCAGAAAACCCAGGCTCATGTGTGGGCAGCTTAGCCACTCCCAGGGAATGAACAGCTCTTCCACAGACAGTCCTAGTAGATGTCTTTGGATTCTGGTGAGAGCTCACGTGACCATTTCAGAATCAGTCATGAGGAGAGAGGACTAGAGCACTGATTAGTTAGGCCTGGGTCATCTACTCACATGGAGAGATTAGACAGGATTTCTAATGTGGTAGGATATAGTTAATAACAATTGGTGGTTTCTACCCCACCTTTGATTATTTAGTTCCCAGATAAAAGACACAAAACTTCTATATTTATAATAAACCTTAATCAGCACTAGAACTGGTCAGATATCAACCCTCCATGCCTATTTTGTCTACTTTCCTGTAAATAACCCTAAAATATGACTTGCAATGTTTCTCCTTGGCTGCTCTTACTCTGACTGGCCAACCCTCACGGCCTGTTCTCATGGTTCCTCATCCAATGGCATCTTCCTGTTTAAACTTTCCTCTCTTTTTCTCTTGTGGTCTGCCTCAGAACCCAAGCGTGGGGACCGAAGCAGTGCCTACCTCTCTTCTGCCCAGCTATAGGCTGTAGACATCTTTATTTAACCAATAGTTTTATGTAGCTATTAATGTATTAAGAGTTAATACATTACATAGCATTACTTGGTGTATCTGAGGATTTCCTTGTCCCTAGGGGGAAGCAGACCTAGGGGATCTGTATTTAGCATTACAATACATAGCAACAGACCCAACCTCAACACTCTAGCGCCACACAGGCTGGTAATTAGTGAAGGACCATCCTCATGAGCAAAAGTAGTCCTGAATGAAAGCAAGGGAGAAAGGCTGATCAGTGTTGGAGACCAGTTTCCTCCAAACTGAAACATTCCATCAGGGAAGGGGAGGAGGAGGAAGAGGGGGAGGAAAAGGAGGAAGTGGAGGAGGAGGAAGAGGAAGAGGAGGAGGCTTACTACATTTAGGAGGTAAACAAACTTCACAAGTTTAGGAAAGCTGAAACTGGTAATATTCACCAGCCTCTCCTCAGAGTCATGGGAAAGCAGTAAACAGCTAATAGACAAAGAAGACTGACCATCTAAGCTGCTGAAAGGAGATTCTTAGACCCAGGGAGCTGCTTCCATGTGGTACAAGGAGCTTCAGGGTCCCAGCTTCTGTGAGTCTGGGTGAGCATTTCAGAGATAGCTCCTTTGGCCCCTCACCCATCCTCCTATTAGTAAACCTTCGCCCCCAAAACTCATTGGTGGCCGCTTCATGTAGCCCTTTGCCCTATGTCCCTCCCCTGGCCTGGGCAGCACAACAGAGCTGGCCCTGGTGGCATGGGTGCAGGTGAGCAGGAGAGCTGACCCTGCCCCTTGCCGGCTGCAGCATGGGTGATCTAGCCAGGTCAGTGCTGGACAGCAGGCCCTGGTGGTGTGTGTTTTGGCGAGCAGGTGAGCTGACTAACTCAGCTACCACCCAGGCCCAGCTCCAGGGCTCTGAGTTGGTCCACCCAAACATCTGCATGTGCTGGAGCACATGAAAGGGCCAGTTCTGCTGGTCCAAAGCTGCAGGATCGCCATGCCACAGGACAACAACAGGCTATCTGAGAGGAGTCCAGGCGAGGAACCAGTATTGATGGAGAAGCAGAAGCCAGAGCCTTGAGCCAGACCAACGACTCGTTGCATTAAACATTCACCAGAAGCATGGACGAAAGGGTTTACTGCGTAACTCACTACAGCTTCCATGATAAGATGTTTTTAGGTTTTGTTTTATTTATTTTTATTTTGTGTGTTGTTTTCTTTTGTGCGGGGAGGTGGCAAGGGCAGAGGGTGGCTATGAAGGGACAGGGAGATGAGTAAGATTGGGGTAACAGGCAACAAAAATAATCTAGGCTACAGGAGACCCTGTGTCAGTCCACCCCCACTTACTCCAAACAAGCATCTGAACAACAGCAACACAAGCGACACACTACAGCAAACTAAAGGGAAGTGTGTGCCTGCTCTGGAAGCCCAGGGGGACATGGCAGTCACCTGCCAGAGGCTCTTCTCCGGGTGATTGACAACTTGAATCATATGATGGACACCTGAGATAAACACTTCTCTGATTGACATGAGTGGCAACAAACAGGTGTCGTTAGAGTGGAAGTCATGCCCCCAGTCACACAGCTGATTTGAGGGCCCCAATGAGGGACTGAAACCCACTTGCTTCCCAGCTGCGTGATCTCACCGTCTCTTTGATAGACAGTTTAGCCTCAGGCCTCTTCAGTCAGAGGGAACACTTGGCTTTTTACTCTTTTCTGAGGTTACTGGATGACTCTTGGCTTCCCCACTTTCCTTTTTAACTTTCGAGGGCCATTGTGTGTTCCAGAAGCATCCAAGAGTCATCTCATAGCCTAAAGCCCCCAGACAGAATTTCCAGCGCAACACAAAGGGTTCTGGGAGATGAAGTTCCCCCAGGCAGCAGTCCAGGGTAGTGAGCAGGGAGGTGGTGCTTGAGGATGACTGACAAGAGCAGGGCAGGCTGGACAGGACCCTGTAAGACGGCACGTGGATTCCGGGAAGTGTCTGCTTGTGGGTAATTATCCTTGGCATTTTCCTGCCCTCCAGATCTCATAAAGAGGCTTCAAAGACCAGTTCTCTGGGGACTGTTTTATCAAAAGGGATTTAACATGAGGAAAAGCGTCTAGATCAGACTCAGCTACTAATTGAAACAGCAAGATCTGAAAAGAAAAAATAAATCTTAACAGGAGTTTTTGAAGCAGTGGAGACGAGGTGGATATGCAGATTGACCAGACGCCTCTCGGCCATCGTGGAAATGGGGACTAAGGACTTGGAACCTAAACCTACAGCTGGTGTGGGAAACACAGGGCGCCACCTGCTGTCTTTATAATTGAGTCACTCATATTTAATGTAGCCCATTCATCGTTTGACAACCACACACTTCATTCACTGCATGCTGGGACTGAGTGAGCGCCCGGCCTGCCTCAGTCTCTTGCTGGGTAGGGGAGGTGTTTCTTTGAGAAGCTTATGGTACTCCATCCCCGACTCGGCCATCTTAGCTGGAAGGGCCTCTTCCTCATCTCCCTACCCCTGTGTTCCCCCCTCTCTACCCCCCCCCCCAGAAACCCTACCGGTTCATTTCTGACGGTTCGGTTTTATTCTCAGGTTAAACTGGGACTTAGAGTCTGAAGCCTGAGGAGATAGCTCCTCTGGTAGAGGGCTTGCCTGGCATACATGAGGTTCTAGATTCTGTCCCCTGTAAGAGTAAATTGAACATTATTGCGCATGTCTGCAATCCTGGGGTTTAGGAAGTAGAGTCAGGGATTGGGCATAGGGTCCCCAGTGGAGGAGCTGGAGGGCTGTCTAGAGGAGCTGAAGGGGTTTACAGCCCCATGGGAAGAACAATGATCTTGGCTACCCAGAAGCCCCAGGACTCCCAGGGACTAAACCTTCAACCAAGGGGTACACATGGTTCCAGCCAAAACTGTGGCAGAGAAAGGCCTTGTTGGGTATCTGTGGGAGGAGTGGTCCTTAGTCAGGTAAAAGCTCAATAGACATCCCAACAAAGGGAAATCAAGGCGGGGGGAGGTGGGAGTGGGTTGGGTGGAGGGGCATATATGTGGAGGCAGGGGGTAGGAGGAGGGGTTGGGGTTTTTGGGAAGGGGGAAATCGGGAAAGGTTTTCCATTGGCAATGTAAATGAAGACAATATTCAATTAAAAAAAAAAGGAAGTGGAGGCAAGAGGATTAGGAGTTCACGGTCATCCTAGGTAACATCAAGAGTTGGAAACCTGTCTAGGATGTGTGAGACTTATCCTTGACTTAAAAAAAAACAAAACCAACACCAACAACAAAATGTCTATTCAAGGACAGGGAGAATGCCTTCCTTCCCTGGCTCTCCCAATATCTACACCATAATCAGATCATGGTCTTGACTCTCACAGACTGTGTACCTGTGAGCGGGCAGCTCATCCACACTTTTCTTCAGCTTCCTTGTGTGTGAAATAGGATAAAATGTGTGAGGGTAGACAAGATAACTCAACAGGTAACAGTGCTTGCCACTAACCCGAACAACTTCAATTTGATCCCCAGAACCTCATGGGAGAGAGCTCCAACTCCCAAAAGTTGTCCTTTGGCCTCCACATTCATGGGATGGCATAGATGAATATCACACACACACACACACACACACACACACACACACCCCACACTATATGTAAAATAGATATACTACAATGTAATTCATTATAGTTTAAAAAAGAAAAACATATGTGAGATGCATAGACTATTGCCAGGTGAATGATAAACATTATAATTTGAGAATTTGAGCACGGGAGGGAGTGGGGCTATTTGCCAGAGGGTGGCTTATCATGTGTTACTATATATTTGAGTAGTTGTAGGCCTCTGTTTGCCTCTCCCGAATAGAATACCAGAAGTCCAGCAGAGCTGTCTGACCCATCCTTATATCCCCAGCCTCATTCAGTGTCTCAGTCACTGTTTTTGTAATGGTCTAAAGAATAAAAGACTTACCCTACAGTGTGGGGATTGGAGGTGAGGTAAGAGAGCAGGCATTCTTGGAGGTTCCCCCCACACACTTCTAGCAGCTTCTTATTCGTGAAACCACCATAAAAAGCATCCCTAAAATGGAGGCAAGCAGGAGTCAGGACAGATCTACAGCCCATCCTCAACCTTGGTTCTATGCTGTCGCACGCCTGGGGAAGAGAGCAAGAAAACTGGCAGGCAGGTATGGGATCCCACGGGAAGGCAGCGGCAGGGTGAGCGATCAGAGGTGCTCCAGGTGGACATTTAGGAGGCTGAGACAGAGAGCCAGGGACACCTGTGGTTGACAGACACACGGTAGAAGCTGAAGAAGCAAAGGAGGGAAGACAAGTGTTGGGCCCGGCAGGGAATCCTCCAAAGGCTGACAGGCTGCAGTTGGTTGGTGATTTATGAGCAGCTGTTTCCTCACAGCAGAACCTCCAGAGAAGCGGCTGGAATGGGACTCGGCAGCTCTCGGAGTTCCGGAGATCCTGCATAGGGAAGAGTTCAGCCTTCCTGCCTATCATCTCCCACACTTTAAACAGAGACCGACCAGTGAGAGCAAGTTGGTGACTCAGCTTGGAATCCCAGCCATTCAAAGCTGGCATCTGCTGCATGGAGAGCAGAAGGCTAAGCAGGCTCCTTTGGCTCACACACTCCATCCCAAACATTGCTTTGACTCAAGATTGATGGCATTAACTGGTCTCCACCCCTCCCCTTTCCTCTCTTCTTCCCTTCCTTCCTCCCCTTCTCTTTTCCCTTTTTCCTCCCTCCATCCGTATCCCTCCTCCTCCTCTTCTTCTTCCTCTTCTTTCCTTTTGAATTATTCAGCTGGCAGAAAGTACAAGGCACACGGGGCCACAGAGATTCAATAAGATGTGACTCTTAACTTTCAAAATGTCCTCAGTGGCAGCTCGCGAGAGGACAGAAGCCGCCAGGAGGATGATGGGTACGAGGTGGCTCTGCTTACCACGTCAGTGTTTAATTTTGTTTGTGCGAGCTTCCTGGGTATGCGGAGAGGCAGGCACGAAATGAACCAGGCGACAATGATCAAATTTGCAGCTGAAGCTTCTGGAGGATGAGTAGGAATGGAAACTGAGGGGTTTGTTTCATCTGAATGTGAATGAGATGGTATTTTGCTTGGTCGGGGAGAGGGAAATGAGATGACTCTGGGAATAAAGGAGCTTGCCGCCAAGCCTGAGTACCTAAGTTCGATACCCAGAATTTCCATATGACCAAAAGAGAGGCTAGACTCCCAAAAGTTGCCCTCTGACAGGTTCTGTGATATGGGAGTACTCTCTCTCATAATAAATTTTGAAATGAAAAGGAGGAATACCTGATGGTGTTTCAGAGCAGCCATTCTTAAATGGCAGGCACCGTTCTTGTCAGTTTCTCAGGTTGAAGAAAAGAAGCTCCAGGAACCATGCACTGGCTTGTGATATGGTAAAGTGTTTGTTCTTCCACGTTATTTTCAAAAGCAGGTCCACTGGGCCTGGCCAGCCTCACCCACTGTGAGGGGCCCTCTCTCTCAGCCCTGCATCTTTCTTCCTCTGATCACACTCTGAGAAACAGATTCTCCAGGACTGTTTCAAGCTGTCCCATGTCCAGGGAGGTTCGATGAGGCCCAGGACTAACTGCTGTGCTACAGAGGTTCCAGTCGGGCCCAACATGTGAGTACTTACACCAATCCTCACACAACGGGCGTTATAGATGAGAACGTGGGAAAACTTGGCATGTTTACATTAGATGCCAACTCTACAGGGACATGCAGTGACTTCCTGTATCCTGTGTGACAGGAGCACGTAATCAGACCTCTTTTGGTTTCATTGTCTCGAACATAGATAGCTGTGGCTAGACTTGAACTTACTATGTAGCTGAGGATGACCTTGGACCCTTGACCCTCCTGCTTCTATCTCAAAAGTGCTGAGATTTAAGGCATGTGCCCCTGAGCCTGGATCAAGTGTTTAGATTCTTTAAAGGCCTTCTGCCCACGTTTGCAAAACAGAAGTGATTCCTATCTCCTTGCACTGTCATACGTTTTAAATGAGTTGTGTGCATAAGAGCCTAGCCCACTGCATGGGGTAAGGAGCTGTAAATAGTTACTTCCTGTTGGGATTACAGTTGCTTTGGGGTGCACTTTCTGTCCTATCAGCAGGCCTAGCTGCGGAGGGATAGAAGCTTGCAGTATTTGGCCAGTGCTCTCTACACAAGCAAGGACAAATAGGGACATTTTGGTGTTGTTGCTGTTGTTCTGCATGATAAGGGCACACCCGGTCTACATTTTGTAGAGTGGAACCTGAAGCTGCTTCTGTGTGGATGGCTCAGCACACCTATTAATGAACGCTCTGCTAGTTCTCAGTTTGCCGCCAGCCCAGGCAGTGCTGGGAGGCTACGGGACTGCGTGGGCCAACACTCACCAGGCTTACAGCTGCACAGAAACCAACAAGGAGGGACAGAGTCACACGGATGGAGCTGACCACCATGCAAAGGGGCAGGGCTGAACTCTGGAATGACTGACTGCTTTAGCTCTGCTCTCTGTATAAGCCGCTGCCTGGAGATGGATGTAAGGCAGTTTCCTGAGGTGTATTTCTGCTGCCTCCTTGGACCTGCAGCCCTCAGTGAGGTGTGATTTAAAGCCTTTGCTCTCCGTGTAGGTGATAAGAGGTGGGCACACAGCCAGTGAGCTGCACCCCGGATGTGAGCATTTGTGAGAGCAAGAGAGGCAGATGAGAAGCTGAAACTCAGAGAGAGAGAGAGAGAGAGACAGAGACAGAGACAGAGAGACAGAGACAGAGAGAGAGAAAGAGAGAGAGAGGGAGAGAGAGAGGGAGAGAGAGAGGGAGAGAGAGACACAGAGACAGAGACAGAGAGAGAGACAGAGAGAGAGACAGAGAGAGACAGAGACAGAGGGACAGAGAGACAGAGAGACAGAGACAGAGACAGAGAGACTATTTGTGAAGTGTGTAGGTGGGAGACAGAGATACAGGCCATTCTGTGCCCCAGGTTATGACTTTCTGCCTAGAGTCCAAGGCTTCCCTCTAGCCTTGCCCACTGGACCTTCCAACACACCTTCAACAGGCTCCAAGCAGAACTTCAGATGATCCCTAAGACCCTGTGATAGCCAGTTCACGTGACCTTCATCAGAGAGCCAGTTTGAAACACTCACAAGAAGCTACCCCAAAGTCTAGCAGAGGCCAGTGAGGCCTCATCAGGACTTTAGTTTCAGCCTCTCCCAGCAATTATCTCAGAGCCCCTGGAAGGTCTGATAGCTTCCTAGAGCTGTTCCTGGGCCTCCGGAGTCCTGGCCGTGTAGAAGCCCACGGAGACTGACCACAGCAGCCTTTGCAGGAACATAGCTGTCGGCTCGGAGTGAGTAACTTGAGCAGACCTGAGAGTCAGCCTGTGTGGAAGAGTCCCCACGCAGGTTGTAACCCAGGGCCAGTGTCACTCAAAGGCCATCCCCAGCCCGTCTCTGCATCTCCACAGTGATCACAGATGTGAGCTGGGGTTGCTTGTTCTGCCTGGAGTGCTCGCTGACGGCACTCATCAGGTGAAGGGAACGGCTGTTCGATATCAGTAACAATTTACAACCAGCGACCTGTTATTTAAGCACAGAGTTCATTAGAGCAGTACCACAGCCATCGTCATAACAGTAAGCATCCCTCGTGGCCTCCAGAGAGCAGAGGTCTGTGAGAGCCAGGGCTGTCAGCCTGTGACTGAGAGAAAGAAAAGGAAAGACAATCAAAATGTCTGAGTCAAAAGATTTGATGCCATCACTGTTCTGTGTTAATTAATTAACTTGACAAATATCTTTGAGCGCCTGTGTGTGCCATGGCCTGTTTTAGATATCAAGGACTTACGAGTTTGAAAAGGCATACGTCAATGTGTTTCTTTTCTATTGCTGTGTGTGGTATATATGGTGTGTGTGTGTGTGTGTGCATATATTTATGTGTGTGTGGTACATGTGTCGAAAACTAGAGTCTTGGGGGCTGGAGAGATGGCTCAGAGGTTAAGAGCACTAACTGCGGCCGGGCGGTGGTGGCGCACGCCTGAAATCCCAGCACTCTGGGAGGCAGAGGCAGGCGGATTTCTGAGTTCGAGGCCAGCCTGCTCTACAGAGTGAGTTCCAGGACAGCCAGGGCTGCACAGAGAAACTCTGTCTCGACAAAACCAAATCCAAAAAATAACAACAACAACAACAAAAAAAAAAAACCAAAAAACAAACAAACAAACAAAAAGAGCACTAACTGTTCTCCTGAAGGTCCTGAGCTCAAATCCCAGCAACTGCATGGTGGCTCACAACCATCCGTAATGAGATCTGACGCCCTCTTCTGGAGTGTCTGAGGACAGCTACAGTGTACTTACATATAATAAATAAATAAATCTTTTTAAAAAAAAAGAAAACTAGAGTCTTGTACAAGCTATGTGCAGCCTACCACAGAGCCACATTGCCAGCCCCCTTTAAAAATCACCCTTTAATAAGCTCATCATGAACTTAGCAGCTTAATGAGGCACGTATTTCTAATATCAGGAGTCTGAGCATTGGTCCTCTCCAAAGGTGTCATTGAAAACCCATCCCCAGGCTGGGAGATGCTGTGTAAGCATCAGGAACAAAGTTCATATAAGAACCCACATAAATGGTGGATAGGCATGATGGCTAACTTATCATTCCAGCTTATGAAGCCAAAGATGGAGGACTCCTGAAGCAAGCTGGCTGGTGGCATTAGCCATGTTAGATAGCTCTGGGTTTGATTGAGAGACCTGCCTTGAATGATGGAGGACAACTCCTGACATCAACCCCAGGCTTCACATACATGTGCACTCACACACATACAAATGCTCATATATACCCATGCATGCACCACACACACATGAAACTGAAAAGAAAAAAGACACTAGCTTTTCTTGGTGCTTTATCAGAAGTTGAGTCCCGTGGCACACTCCTGTGATGGGTAAGTTTTCTAAGAAACCCATCACTAGAATAGTACAGAGTGTATTTGTAAAAACCCAGAGTGTAGAGGCTGCTGCACACATTGGCTATGTGGTAAGTGTGTATGTGTGCACACGGGCACCGGTATGCTTCAGTTTATTGCTCCTGGGCTCAAGAAGAAAGAAACAACATTGAGATATAACTGAGCCTGGGAGAGTGTGACGCAATCAAGGGCTATTGTGAACAGGAGTTTCACAAGGCTGACTCACAGCACAAAGTTTTACAGTCAGCTTTTTTTCCTTAGTAAGTAGGGCTATGGTTCAAGAAAAGTTTAGCCCAACAAATAAACAAACCATTGATGTATTTAGAGTTCTTTGTGTTGCCATGACAAAATGCCGGGGTCTGGATAACTTGTACAATTAATAATCTATCCATGGTGCACACAAATAAGTGAATAAATTAGAAGTGGGGGGAAAAATAAACGGCAATGGCTGTGACACCATTAGTTAACAGGAAGTTCTTTGCTCCATCATGACCTCCCAAGGGCATTGTTGTATAGCTAGGCCATTGTTGGGCATGTGCCACTATGTGGTATGTGACTTCACTTCCAAACCTGTGTAGTTGCTAGTGTTCAGGTCTTTACAGACTGGGAGACAAAGAACTTCAGTTCCCAATTAGTCGTCGGCTGAAAGTCACCTCTGTGCCCTTCCATGTGGCCATCCTAACACAGTACTTGGTTCCTGAGAGTCAGCAAAGGAGGCCACCTAGCAAGATAGCAAGACATACACCCTACTTGTACAACATCACCACAGCACTAATGTCAGTGTGGTGCACACTTGAAATCCCGTGCTTTGGGAGGCTGAGGCTTGAGACTTCTAGACCAGCCTGGCTGCAGTGTGAGATCCTGTCTTTAAAAAACAAACAAACAAATAAGCAATCAGCTGGGGAGATGGCTCAGTGGTTAAGCACTGACCATCTAAGCATGGGGGACTTGGGTTTGGATCTCCAGCACCCTAAAAGGGCTGAATGATCTGCTTGTAATTCTAGCCTCAGAAGGCAAAGACAAAGGGTCCCCAGAGCAAGCTAGCTAGTGAGATGAGGTGTATCGGTGAGCTCTGGGTTTGCTTGATGAACCTTGGCCCATTGAGTAAGGTGGAAGCAAAGTCAAGGATGGTTCTGAACATCAGCCCTGATATGTACACACATGTACACACACACACACAGACACACACACATGAAAATGGAAAAGCAAAAGCAAAACCAACCAACAGAAAACATTCCACTCCTTTGCCATATTTACAGAAATTTCAGTTCCTGGACCCTGGAAAGTGAGGCTTGTGGGTGGGTGGGTGCTAGCCCCAGGATTGGGATAATTGGTGTCTGTTTTAGCCTTTCTACTATGTTTGGTCTCAACTCTGCTGTCATTCAGTTTACAGAGAAGACAGCCATAAAATATAATTACTGCAAAGTGTGATTCGCGCTATGAGAAGAGAAGAGCTCAGGAGGAATAGTTAAGTCACAGCCACTCGAATTCCCTTAAAAAACGTTATAAACATTGTGTTCTGGGGCTGGAGAGACAGCTCAGCAGTTAAGAGTGCTTGCCATCCTTGTAAGGGACCAGAACTTGATTCCCAGCACCCATACTGGGTGGGTAACTCATTACCCTCTGTAACTTCAGCGTCAAGAAATCAATGTCCTCTTCTGGCCTCTGCAAGCATCTGCCTGCCTGTGAGTGCATAGGTGTGAGCACACACACACACACACACACACAAAACATAAGGTAAATTGTTGGGGGATGGTCTGATGCTGCTATGTATTCAGACACTAAATACTAGCCCCCAAGATCTGGTTGCCCTCAACAAGCAAACCCTCGCATACACCAAGTGATGTAAACCTTGCTCCCCAATTTAGAACTATTGGTTAAATAAAAGTGGCTAGAGCACATTCCTGGGGAGAATAGAGGTAGACAGGAAGTTTGAGTTACCAGGCTGGGAGTCTTAGGGAGGGGCCATGAAGAGAAGACGAGGAGAAAGGAGAGGGAAAGAAGAAGCTCGGAAGAGGAAGAAGACGGAAGGAACAGGAAGTCTCCATTAGATGTGATGGACCAGCAGCATGTGCTCATGTGCCCGAGTGAAAGCCTCCCATACCCCACTCCCCAGGATAGACTACTGGAGAAGAAACAACTGGGAAGACTCAAACAGCAAGTGTTTGGGGAGCACAGTTGAGGAAGTAGCTAGTCTAGCATTAGAAAATTAAACTAGGGGTAATTTACCCAGTAATTGTGCTAGAGCTGAATAAATAAATCCGTAGGACTCTGACTCAGTTATTGAGGAGGAGAGGATGGACCGGTCACATTAATAATTAATAGGGCTTATTAAAAACAATTTTATAGTGAATCCTAAAACCAAAACAGAAATTGTTACGTATGAGTCAGGTCTGATGTCACATGCCTGCCTGACTTGTAGCACTCAGGAGGTGGTGGCAGGTGGGTGATGAGCTCAAGGCCAGATTGTGCTATGTAGTAAGTGGGAGGCCAGGCAAGGTTCCAAGAGACCCCATCTCTATAAAACAAACAAACAAACCCCCCATCATGCCCTGGTTCCACGCAGAGACACTACTGGACTGATTGGGCTCAGGTGGGCCAGGATAACAGAGTTTTGACAGCTTCCCATATTATTTTGATACGAGATGATATGAAAACTATTGCAACAGAGTAACTCCCCCAGTGTTACAGATGTGAGTTAGAGAGGCTGAGCTCAGAAAGGAAACATCTGTCAAAGGGTGCCCGGTGCTCCTCGGCCAAACCAGAGTGAAGACCTTGAGGCCCTGAGCTGGGCTGCAGAAGGATTCTGTTACAGATGGGACTGGGACTGTCTTGGTTACTTCTCTTGTTAGTTCTGTTCTGTTGCTGTCATAAAACACTCTAGCCAACAGCGGCGTAGGGGAGGAAAGGGTTCATTTAGACTACAGCTACCAGGTCATACTCTAGCACTGATAGAAGTCAGGGCAGGAACTTGGGAAGGACCTTAAAGCAGAACCCGTCGGGGAGGGTGCTTGCTGGTTCCTGGGCTTTTGCTCAGATAGACCTCTTGCACCTGCCAGGAGCACTTGGCTGAGGAGGAGGATGCCCCCCAGTTTGCCAGGCTTCTCCTCGTCAATTGACAACCTCCACGGCAGGGCCTTCTGATCTGGGCAATACCTCAATGGGGACCCCCTGCTCAGGTGATCCCCTGATGTGTCAAGTTGATAGCTAAAACAATTTAGGACCAGAGGTAGTAGGTGGTAGATCTGTCAGTGGGGGCTTGGGGTGGCAGCAGACAGGAAAAGGGGGGAGGGGGAAAGGGGAAGGGGTAAAACCAAGCTTGGGTCTGCAGCTGGATCCCAGTTTAAAGACTCTGTCTACAACCTTCAAAATACTGCCACTGGGCAGAGTGTGGTGGTGCGTGCCTTTAATCTAAACACTCAGGAGGCAGAGGCAGGTGGTCTCTGTAAATTCGAGGCCACCCTGGTCTATAAAGTGAGTCCAGGACTCTTACACAGAGAAACATTATCTTGAAAACCAAAAAAACAAAGCAAACAAACAAACAAAAAAGCATTACTAGCTAGGGAACAAGCCTGTATCGAGCATTTCAGATTCAAACCAAAACAGACTACTTTCACCCATGTTAACAAAAAAAGGCAGATAATGTCAGAGTCCCATCTACGGCAGTCCTATCCTCCGATCCCATTGGGCTAAAGATTGGCCCCATAGCCTGTGCAGCTCCTGCAATGCAAGGCTCCTACAGTCTCCACAAGCTGCTCCTCTGAGCGAGGCTGCCTGAAAGACGGCGTTTTCAAACATGCCCTTTTCCAGGACATTGTCTGTCGAAGCAGGGAGAAGTTCACTCAGCAGGAACCAGCTCTGACTGGGTTTAATCTATGGTGTGCTTATTAGAATTAGGGTTTTAATTAAAATTGACATTTCGAAGACTACTTCTGAGGAAGCCCTCTGTTAGTTGAAAGCACATCATGGTGACAGAGCTGTCCCACCCTCATGATAGTCGGTGGCAGCAAAATCATTGCTGTTTCTCTTCCTGGTGTGGGTGGCCCTTTGATATGGCCGTATCAGTGAGGACTGGTGCGTGGGACGGAGTTGGTTCTGTCACGCCCTCTAGAGACCAGGGCTCCCCTGTGGCTATGTACTTTGTGTTGACTCTTCTGAGACTCGGTTTCCTCACATAGGAAATAGACTGCTCACTGACTACTTGGCGGGGGTGGGGGAATTTATTTTATTTTTAATTATGTGTATGTCTCTCTGTGTGCAGTTCAGAAAGAGAAAATGGGAGAGACAGAAGGAAGGGAGAGAGGGAGAGAAGGGAGAGAGAGGGAATGAGAGGGAGGGATGAATGGAGGAGAGAGAGAGAGAGAGAGAGAGAGAGAGAGAGCGCATTCTGATGAGTGGCTGACCGAATCCTTCTCCACCCAAGCCAGGAGCTCATTTCCCTCCCTTGCTGCACCTTTCTTGGCATCTCAAGGAAAGCTGCTGTCCCCCATTCTTCAGGAGCAAAGTTGAAAGGCGGCGTATTAAACTGGAGTCTGAAGGGAGAGGGCCCTTGGGATTCTCCTCTCCATTCTTTCTTTTTTTTTTTCTTTTTCTTTTTTAAGTTTTTTGTTGTTGTTTTTTCCCCAGTCAGGGTTTCTCTGTATATATATATATGTATATATATATTATTTATTATATGTAAGTACACTGTAGCTGTCTTCAGACACCAGAAGAGGGCGTCAGATCTCCTTACAGATGGTTGTGAGCCACCATGTGGGTGCTGGGATTTGAACTCATGACCTTCAGAAGAGCAGTCGGTGCTCTTACCCACTGAGCCATCTCTCTAGCCCCCTCTCCATTCTTTCTTTTGAGATATTTATTCCACTGAGCTCAGTGTCCCTGGTGAGAACACAAGGGTCATGCCTCCAAAGCCACCACTGCCACCACTACTACCTTCCCTACACCAGGAGGTGGAAAGAGCCTCCTTCAGAAGCTGCCTGGAGAGGTCTGAGGAAGAGGCGGCTTCATCGTGAGAGTGGATGGAAACCCCAGGTACCAGGAGATTTAACTTGTGAGCAGCCTAGGACAGGACTCATCTGAGACTCATGGTCACCTTGAAAGGAGGTAAGGTCACCCACAGGGTGCTGAGGAGGGACCACACCAGTCCCCATCCTTCCTGAAGTCACTTAGCTGAGAAGCCAGGGTTGAAAACCAGGTAAAGAAACTAAGGCCAGAAAGGCCACATGACTATATAGATCATGTACTCCCTTTGAAATGAGGCCTATAGAAAGTTCTGGAGGCTCTGTTGAACTTGTAACTGGGAAGGAAGAGAAAGGTCATGGGGCTCTTCAAGAAGTCAAGAGGCAAGTTGAGTGGTGGTGGTGCATGCCTTGAAGTCTAGCACTCAGGAGACAGGCAGGAAGATCTGTGTGAGTTTGAAGCCAGCCTGGTTTACATAGTAAATTCCAGGACAGCCAGAGCTACACAGAGAAACCCCGTCTCAATAAACAAACAAATAAAGTTAAGAGGCTGGAAGTTCCTCCTCAGCCCTTTTGAGAATTCAGCAAAACGCTAGCTTAGACTGTGGCCTGGAGGAAGTCATGGGTCATGGAGAAGGTGAGGATATTCCCATACCCGTAATTCACAGGTGACAAGTCAGTCCCAGAATCAAAGTCAAATCCCCCTCCCTTCACAGCTCCACACATGCAGCTCTCTGAGGACAACAGGCTTGGGCCCAGAGGAGGGGCAGACCCTCAGAAACATAACTGAGTGCCTTGGCTAGTTGATCAGGAAATTCCCCCCCAGTCCCATCTATCTCCCAGTTAACTGGCTAACTAATGAACTCACCAAACATTTAGTATTCATCAGATGCCCTGCCACTCATGGTTTGTTCTCTTTGAAACATGCGCAGGAAGCAAGCAAGGACCTCTCTCCTCCAGCGTAGCCCAACTGCCGGGGAAAGCCACCGTCACATCTTCTCAGTATTTGCAGCTTCTGCTGCTGAAGGCTTAGTCTCAGGACACTTTAGTAACACTTCAGGGCTCAGTCCAGCCGCCTCCTCCCTGAAAAGCCACCCTGATCTTCCCAGCTGCCCTAGCTGCTTCTCAACTCCTCTTCTGGACACTTCAAATGCATACATAAATAGCTCAGGTGACTCACTGCCATATCCGTATCCGTCTTCCCCACTGGCCTATGAGCTCCAACCAGGCTAGGACCACCCTTGAGGTGCCATTGTTTCTTTGGTTCCTGGAGTGCACAGTATGCTCAGTGTGTCTGAAAGAGAGCTGCTGTACTGTGGTTCAGAAGCTGCTACAGACCGCCCTGTGGTCCAGCTCCAGCCTGGTTCTTTATCCCAGCTACTGACTGTGATTTCAGATCTGAGTCATGTCGTTAACTAGCAATGATGAGTCTCTGGGCCAGCCGCGAAGCATTGTAAATGAATGCTGTGTTGGGAGGAGGTGGGAGTGAGATTTCAATGAGGCTGGAGTGGCTGTCGAGACGGAGGGTGTGGTTCAGTCTCCTCAGATATGGACACACGACTGCTTCAGATTCAATTCTGCAATCTGAAATCTCGACCCCTGTTCTCATGCTAGAGTGACTGGAGAGACTGAGCACCAGGTCAAGTGTAGTCCCCAAAGGTTATCCTAACCTCTGCAAGGTATGAATGTCACCATCCAGGATGGAGCCTGCATAAGCCCAAATGTGAATCAGCATGGTTCTTATGAGAGGCTGAGGGGGTGGTGGCTACAACAAATCCAGGAAGAGGACAAGGCTGACCATAGAGGGGTGGATTGCTGTCACTTGTTCAGAAGACAGAGGAAGGGTCACACACCCCAGGAGACCATTAGAAGCTGAAAAGGGCTCCCATAGGAGCCTCCTGCCAGCACGGACCTCAGCGTCACAAACATAATCTCAGACCCTTGTCTCCATGACCTTGTGTGTGTGTGTGTGTGTATGAGTGTGTGTGTGTGTGTGTGAGAGAGAGAGAGAGAGAGAGAGAGAGAGAGAGAGAGAGAGAATATGTTTGAGACAGGATCTCATGTAACTCAGGCTTTCCTTAAACTCAATGTATCAGAGGATGACCTTGAACTTCTGATTCTTCTGTCTCTACCTCCCAAGTGCTGGGATTACCTGTGTTCCCTTTGGATCTTTAATCTGAAGGCTCTAGAGTCATGGAAGACTTTGATTCAATAATCTTCTGTCTGTCTCTGTCTTTCTGTGTGTGTGTTTCTCTCTCTCTCTCTCTCTCTCTCTCTCTCTCTCTCTCTCTCTCTCTCTCACGCACACACGCACACACACACACCTCTTTTCACAGTATACCTGACAATCTGGACTCTCCCCCCACTCCCCCCCACTCCCCTCACTCCCCCCCCCCCCCACACACAACATCAAGCTATGTGAACTATACATTTCACATGTGGAGTAAATCTCCCTCCCGGCTACCTAGTTCTTTCTCCTGGGCCAATTCCTCCAAAGCCCTGGTTCACAGCAGAAGGAAGCTACCATAGGTACAGCATTTCCATTTGGATAGAGATACCCTGCAGGCCCTACACCTTTCCTCCTGAATCGAGGAGCATTTATGGATATAGTTCTGCTGAGGAATGTGTCTGATTCTCTGTACTGGCTGTCCCTTCCTGGAAGGTCAGGCTCTGAGACAAAACAGGTGAGATCCCTGGAGATTTGTCACAGACAATGCCCTGAGCAGACTTACTCCTCAAAGCTCTGGTTCAAGTTCCTTTTACCAGTGCCAGCTAGGGACCTGCCTGCTGACTTACCTGGGGCTCCATTGTGCTTTGTGCTAATTTTTCCCTGGGGAAAGCTGAGCTTGTGACAAGAGAGTTGTGGGAAGCTTAACAGCAGTGTGCTGAGACAGGCAACCATGCCAGAGGGTCAGTTACAGCCCACAGGGAGGGTTCCCTATCCCAAAAGGAAGCAAGGTTCCACCAAGCAGGGCCAAGGCCTCTCTTGCTTGCAGAATTGTGCTTGGACCATCCTGGTGCAGTTTAATCGGCTGCATCCTTCCTTCCTGGCCTTCCTCCTTTCTTCTGTTATTACACAATCTCACTGTTCTTGAAGAATGAGCCATTCACAGTGGCATTGAAGCCATCGTGAGAATGCATAGGTCCTGTCTACCAACACAAGCAGGCAGGAGACATAACGCTGGAACTCAGTGTCCCGTGTTCCATTGACTTACAAGGCTAGATCACCGTGCCGGCAGGTCCCATTATTTGTGTGACCATGGGCTGTGTGCAGGAACAAACTCTGCTGTTGTGTTGTGAGACCTAAGTTTTGATTTTCTCTCTGTCCTAAGCAGACTGGGCGGCTTTGGGCAGTCCCTCGTGTCGCCCTGTAGCGCTTCAGTTCTGTACTTTCAAAGAGCTGCACAACATGGTCTTTAAATGAGAGTCCAGACCTGGGGAGAGAAAGCAGGGCAAGGTCCCGGACAGATCTGCTGTGGGGTCTGCTAAGGACAGGGTAAGGCATCACACCCTCTGCCTCCGAACAAGGTATGAGACCATGGAGCTGGCCAGACGAAAAGGGTTCTGGGTATTAAACAGGAAGACTGGAGTCCTATGGAAGACCAGCATTTTAGCAGTCAGGAACCACACAGAGAGATGGAGGAAGCAAGGGAGTCAGAGACTAGAATCCTGAGCAGAGGAGGAAACCTAGCGTGAGGGCTGGACCTAGAGCTTAGGCAGCTGTTTTGTAACCAGAGACAGAGACACAGAGATGGGGAAAGGAACGTCCATCTGTCTTGTCTAGGCATAGGGAAGTTACAAGGGCAATCCAAGACCTTCAAGAGAAGAGATTGATGCTACAGGATCTGAAAAGCTGGAGGTGGAGGTGGGGCATGGGGAGCCAAGAGTAAGGAAAAGAAGGAGGAAGGGCAATAAACAAATCCTAATTGAAAGCTTACTACAGGGTTCACAACCTCAGTGTTCTCATCTGTAAAGTGGAGCTGGCTCCCAGGACTGAGGTGAGGAGTGACAAAAGAAGGCCTAGTGCCTCCAGTATGGCACAGATTAGTGTGGAGTTTGGAGCACACAAGGGGTGTTTAACAAATAACAATTCTAGTCTATTTTGGGTTGCTATAGCAATCTACCTGAGGTAAGGTACTTTACAATCTACTTTACAACAGAAAAGAAGGCTAAACTAGTTTAAGCTTTAAATAACTCTAATTTTTGGCGGTTTAAAGTCCAAGACTGAGTGGTGAGTTCTTTAATCTTGATAGGATCTGGAGTTGCCTAGGAGACCAATCTCCAGGGATGTCCATGAGAGAGTTTCTAGACTGGGTTCACTGAAGTGGGAAGACTCACCCTAACCACTCCATGGGCTGGAGCCCTGGACTGAGTGAAGGGAGAAACTGAGCTGAGGACCAGCAGCACCCACCTCTCTCACCAGCACCCACCTCTCCCTGCTTCCTGACTGTGACATACTGTGATGGCTGCCTCACATGCTGCCACCCAAGACTTCTCCACCTCGATGGAAGGACAGTGATCCTCTTCAACTGTGAGTCATAGGAAGCCCCTCCTCCCTTAACTACTCCTTGCTAGGTACTTAGCCATAGCAATGGGAAAGAAACTAAGACAGGTGGCTTCCTCTGCTTGGCTGCTGGTGAGGACTCCTCCTGACACCTCAGATTTGCCAAAGAAGGCCACTATATTTAGGACAGGACAGACACTCTCAGGGGACTAACCTGGGTCCCTAGGAAACTTCATCCCTTCTGAGGGCAAAGCCTTCCAATGACTTAACTACTTCTACTTAGTCCTGCCTCTTAAGGTTCCATCCTCTCATTACCACTGGGGAACTCTGGGAGACACACCTGGTCCCATTCAAACCATGACAACAACCTTTTTTACTGTTACTTATTCACACAGCTAATGTTTCTGTGTCTTCCAGATCCTCCTGCCTTAGCCTCCTGCGAGCTGGGATAACAACCATGCAGTCCTAGGAGTGGACCTGAATTTGGAGTCTGTTCAACTAAGCCTTCGGGTGGGAAGATGAGTTTCGGGGAGGCTCACTAAAGAAGGCTGGAGCCGGGCGGTGGTGGTGCACGCCTGTAATCCCAGCACTCTGGGAGGCAGAGGCAGGCAGATTTCTGAGTTTGAGGCCAGCCTGGTCTGTCTATAGAGTGAGTTCCAGGACAGCCAGGGCTACACAGAGAAACCCTGTCTCCAAAAAAAACCAAAATCCAAACAAACAAACAAACAAACAAACAAACAAACTAAAGAAGGCTGGAGAGATGGAAGGAAAGGCTAAGAGACAGACTGGTGTTGGCTTGAAAGGAATCTCGACTGTGAGGGTGTACACCGTGGGCCCCTGTGTGAAGGAATAGCAAGTGTGTGCACTGACTACAGTCACAAATATTGACTGAATTACTAAGAGACTACATACCTGTACTGAACAGAGTCACAGGTGAGGTATGGTGGGTCCCTGTGCTCGTGGAGGTCATGATGTGTATGTGTGTGTATGTGTGAGTGTGTGTTTGTGTGTGCATGCATATACATATGCCTGTGTCCTGAAGGATAACAGCCATCAATGACCAGGGCTTTATTTTGCTCTCATCTCCTGGCTCCCAGCCTTGCCTCTTGATGCCATTCCAGCTTTCTGCCCACTGGAGGGGCTGGCCCACACAGGCTCCTGGAAGGTCCCTTGGCTCAGAGAGGCCCAGACAGTGCAGTGGAGACTGCGCCCAGAGCTCTGTACTTGGCTCAGACTCTCTTTATCCCTGTGCTCTGTGCCGGTAATCAATGCTAATCCAATCTTCTGGGACCAAATGAAACAGCCTTTATGCAAAGGGTCTGGGCTGGCTTTTCTGATTTCCAAATGACCTACATAATCTGTCTCACCCCAGCCTGCCTGGAAGGGCATTCCTGCCGGCACAGCCCCAGCAAGCGCTCGCTCGCCCTGCTGGGGGCTGGCTAGGGTTTCTTCTGATCTTGCCAAGTTGAAAGGAGAAGCCTGGCCAAGGGTTCCCTGGGGAGCAGGGGGCTTTTTCTCAATTCAGACTTAAATTAGCTCCCTATGGGACCACCCGGCCTCACTTTCTCAGTTTGGGACATGATGATGTTGAGCCAATCCATCTCCAAGTTCTTTCCAGTGGAGCGTGGTGGCATAAGCCTGTAATTTCAGGGTAATTGTGAGGTGGGGGCAAGACCATCAGAAGCCAAGCTCAGCTACACAGTAAATGTGAGACCTACCTACCATACACAGAACACTGTCTCACGACAAACAAACAGGAAACTTTACAGAAAATCAACAACCCAATAAAACGATAAAATAATTAAGCAAAAGCTTCAGACTAAAAAAAAAAAAGAAAGAAAGAAAGAAAAAAAAGAAAGAAAGAAAGAAGAGAAGAGAAGAGAAGAGAAGAGAAAAGGAAAAGAAAACCCACAAAAGTAAAAGAAAGATTCCCCTTCCCCCGCCTGGCGTTTCTGAATCACTCAACAGTAGCAGCCCATTCAGCTTCGTCTTCCAGCTCGAAAATGTCTTCGGGCACTGATTGCCGTGGGGCTGGATGTTTAACAAGAGTGGAACAGCACAGGCCCCTGCGAACAGTCCCAGGTTGGTGTCTACTATATGAGACTTCATATGCTTACAGACCACATACATAATGCGCACACATGGAATATCCGAATATCACTGTGCAGAAAAACTAGTGTGTGCAAACACACCTGGTGTTTTAGTAATGTGCTCTAGGGATTGAATTCAGGTTCCAGGGTTTGCAGGGCAAGCATTCCTTTAACTGAGCTATCTCTCCCCAAACCGGATGTGACAGAAGCCACAAGGAGCCTCCTTACTGCAAAGACTCACACAGCTTATCAAGGAGTGTCCCCACACTCGGCACGACTGGAAAAATGATTCTTTCATTCCTTCGGAACAAAGCTAGTTCCCTGCTGGAGCTGCTCTCACTGGGGATCCTGTCTGGAGGATGTAACACAGCGTGAGAAGGTCATTGGCAAGCTTTTAGATGCCACACAGGACGGAAGCTCACCAGAGAGGACCACTCTGGACAGTTTATAGTCAATTGGAAGTGTTTATTCCAAATGGTTGGGACTGTCTTCATGTGTACCGGACCAAGACTGTAGCCCTGAGCATTTTAGAGCAGTGGTTCTCGCCCTTATTAATGCTGCGACCCTGTGATACAGCTCTTGTTGTGGTGACCCCCGATCACAAAATTCTTTTCACTGCTGCTTCATAACTGTAATATTGCTACTGTCGTGAATTATAACATAAATATCTGTGTTTTCAGATGGTCTTAGGCAACCCCTGTGAAAGGGTCGTTCGACCTCCAAAGGGGTCGTGACTCCCAGACTGAGAACCACTGTTTAAGTGCAAGGGACTTTCAAAGGCAAAAATCCAATCTCAGTGTCTCGCTCTGCACCTGCAGGGGGAAGCAAGACGTTTGACTGAAGCTGTTAGCTGGGGCATCTTGACCTCAGGTTCCTAGAATAGAGTTGGGTGATTTTTTCCACAGGAATCTCCATCTAGGAGATCAGATCCTAGTTAAACCTAAAGTGGCCTCAGCAAGAACCCAAGATGGAGGAGCCTCCTCATTGCCTTGCCCTGTCACAATGTCCTCTGCTAGATCTCCTCTAGGTGCTTTTCACTGCACATTCCTCAGCTTAGAGCGCTTTCCTGGAACTGCTTATGTCCGCCTGGGTTGACATCTCCCTGCTCGGTTTTATTTTGTGTTCCTTTCATTTGGTTACTTTCTGAGATGGGTTCTCACGAGGGAGTCCAGGTTGGCCTGGGGCTCACCATCCTCCTGCTCCATCCTCCTGAATGCTGGGGTGAGGGGAGGACACTGTTCCATCCAGCTGTGTCCGTAACTGGATTCAAGTTTACAGCACTTGTTACCCTGTGACATCATCCTTAGATAGTTGTCTCTTGCTCTTCTGGTTGGTCCCCAGAGCTAGAGAGTAAGAGTTGAATGAATGGGTCTCTGAAAATCCAATACTCCCCCTCCCTTCCCCCCATTCTTGGCTCTCTCTGCCTTTTTCTCTTAAAATAACTGCTTTTCTAGCATGCTTCCATGTCTGTCTGCTTCCCTCAGAACCCAGCTGCAGCTGCCAGTTTCCCTCCCACCCTCCTCCGGGAGCTCTTGGTCCTGTCCGTGCCTCCTGCCCTCCGCTGGGAACCCTCCTCTAAGCTTATTCTCTCTTCCTGCCTGCTAGGCCCTGCTGCCCGGAGTCCGGGAGTCCGCTGCTGTGCTTTGGATGTAGAATGTCCTCCACGGGCTCCTGTGTTTGAACTCTTGGTCCCCTGCTGGTGGTTCTGTTTTGGGAGCATTTGGGAGGTGGAAGAAGTGGGTCCCTGGGTGGCAAGCTTGAGGTTTGCAGGTCAGCCCTGCTTCCTATCTTTGCCTCTGCTTCTGCTTTCCTGGTATACCCAGATGTGAGGAGGCCAGGGATTCCAGCCCTGCCTGCACCTTGCTGCCCTGTCCCTGGTGATCCTCAAGGCCTTAAACTGTGATCCCAGATAAATCCTCCATTGTCTAAGATACTTGGGTCAGGAGGCTTGTTCACAGCAACAAGAAAAGAATTCTTCTAGAAAATTCTACCCATCCCCAATCCAGCTTGAGGACCACTCCACTCACCCACTGCCCCATCCCCGACCCTTAGTGACATCTTTTGACAGCAGAAGTTTCTGGGGACTTTTGTTTGTTTTAGTTTTAGGTTTTATTTTGAGGAAGATCATTTTTTTTAAAAGATTTATTTATTAACTTCATGTGTATTAGTGCTTTATCTGTATGTGCACCTGTATGCCAGAAGAGGGAGTCCCATTACAAATGGTTGTGAGCTACCATGAAGTTGCTGGGAATTGAATTCAGGACCTCTGGGAGAGCAGCCAGTACTCTTAACTGCTGAGCCATCTTTCCAGTCCAAGGAAGACCTGTGTGTCTGTCCCTTTATATCTTCTGGTTAGTGCTGTGTCCTGACTGACAAGTCTTAGCTGACTTCTGAGTTCCAGATGCATAGTATATCTTTTCACATTGTTTTGTTCTCCAATTCTGTGCCTTTATATTTTATTTATGGTGGCCTTGTTTAGAGGAAGGGTGTCACTGTGGACGAGGGCTTTGGAGGCCTCCTCTTATGCTCAGACTCCACTCATTGTGGAAGAGAGCTTCCTCCTAGTTCCCTGAGGATGCCTGATTCTCCAGGTTGCCTTCAGATCAAGGCGTAGGACTCTCAGCTCCTTCTCCAGCACCATGCCTGCCTGGATGCTGCCCTGCTTCCTTTGATGATGATAATGGACTAAACCTCTGAAGTTTTAAGCCAGCCCCAATTAAACATTGTTCTTTATAAAAGTTGCCCTGGTCATGGTGTCTCTTCACAGCCATAAAACCCTAAGACATATGTGCTATGATATATGTGTGATTGTCACAGAATAACTTGTGGGATTCAGTTCTTTGCTTCCACAATGCAGATCCCAGGCATTAAACTCAGGTTGTTGGGCTTGGTGGCAAATGCCTTTGCCCCCTGAGCCATCTTGTCAGTCCTATACTTGTCTTTTTAAAGAGAATTATTTTTTTGAGTCAGGGTTTCTCTGTGTAGCCCTGGCTGTCCTGGAACTTCTGTTTCCCTTCTTGGGCTCTGAAAGAGATTTAAGTCTACTACTCGTAAAGGCATCAGGAAAAGACAAATGAAATCCCAGGACCTGTCAAATATCTGCAGAATAAATGAATTCCCTCCTAATGATCAGGTCTTGAGAGTTAGACTGACTTGGTAAAGGTCATGTGATCAGTACAGGGCAGAAAGAAGGATCTAGAAGTGTTTGGCTGACTGCACAGCCAAGGCTGTGTGTCTGATAGCCATCCAAGAGCTTGCCCATGGCTTCTCCCTATTAGCTGGCTAATGGGCGGTAGACTTGGTCTCAGGCCCTTAACCATCTCCGTTACTCTCCTATGGAACATTAGCATTTGCCTCATTAGTACAGCCCCTCAGGAAAGAGGCCTTAGGCTCCTTGGAGAAATGGCTCTGCTTGACTGCAGCTTCCGAGTCAAGGCTCTTTTTCTTGTTTCTCTTACCACTGAGTTCCTCCAGGCCTTGTCAAATCTGCTGACAGCTGGCACCAGGAGACTGTGGGAAGGCAAAAGGAAGGTTGCCCCAGGCAAGACGCAGATCTCCACATATGGCTCAGGGAACTTTGCATCTTTTAAAAATCCTTTTAAGTGTGTGTGTGTGTGTGTGTGTGTGTGTGTGTGTGTGTGTGTGTGTGTGCTGGTGCCCTTGGGGACTAGAAGAGGGAGTTCCAGGTATTTGTGATCTACTCTGTGTGGACGCTAGGAATCGCACTATGGTCCTCTGCAAGGACGGTAGGTCTTCTGGAAGAGCACCCTTACCCACTGAACATCTTTCCAGGCCCACACATTGTCTCCTCAGAGGGAAGATGCAGCACACAAGGGCCATATTTCTTCAGGACTCAGGATGGTCACCAGGAACTTGCTCTAAGAACTGTATCAGCCGCTGTGCTGTTAGCCACACCCAGGAGAACTTTATAAACACGTCCCTACATTATGTGGGAGATGAAGAAAACAGCCTATAAAGACACAGCATTGCAAAGATGGTGGCTGCAGAAGAACCTGACTAAGGGTTCCAAAGAGCTGAAATAATAGTCTCTAAGGAGGGAGGGAAAGAAATCCAAGAGGATGGGAGCTCCAGTCAGCAGCATAATAATATAGTATACTAGTGCCCTGGGAAAGACCTGGTGGTATAGAAAGCAGGCTGAAGGCTGGAGAGATGGCTCAGAGGTTAAGAGCACTGACTGCTCTTCCAGAGGTCCTGAGTTCAATTCCTCAGCAACCACATGGTGGCTCGCGACCATCTGTAATGGGATCTGATGCTCCCTATGGGTGTGTCTGAAGACAGTGACAGTGTACTTGTAATATATATAAAATAAATAAATAAAATCTTACAAGGAAGGAAGGAAGGAAGGAAGGAAGGAAGGAAGGAAGGAAGGAAGGAAGGAAGGAAGGAGGCCAAACGGTTAGTGATACAGGACCATGACTTCTCTGCACAGAGGAATGCAGGGGAACTCATTCTTTATCCAGGCACAGGGTCTGAGGCAGAGGATTCAGAAAGCTGTTTTCAAACTCAGCACTGTCCAGACATGCACCTCAGGGCAGCCTGGAAAATGGCAGAGTTCTGTCATGCTCTCGACAGCCCAGATTTCTTTTCATTTTCTGATTGAAAACTAAGAAGGGTGGGATGGGAGTGTGGCTCAATTGGTAGAGTGCTTTCCTAGCCTGCAGGAAGCATCAAAGTCCTGGGGTTCAGTCCCCAGCACTGGACAAACCAGAAATGGTGGCACAGACCTGTAATTCTAGCACCCTGGAGATGGACACAGGAATCCCAGGAATTCAAGGTTATCCTTAGTTACACAGGAAGTCTGAGGCCAACCTGGAGCATGTGAGACCCTGTCTAGGAAAGAAGAAAGAAAGGAAGGACAAATTAAAAAGAACAAACTAAAAACAAATTTAAAAGAAAAGAAACCTAGAGAGGCAGAGGTGGGCACTTGTGGGGAGTGTCTTTCCGGATTCTTCCTTTCCTCTAGTCCTCCCACTGTAAGATCCGAAAAAACCGAGGACACCCCAGCACCCCACACCTCGAAAGGTGACACCCAGATCATTAGCAAGAAACGGTCTTGATGCAATAAGCAAGAGGATTTTTATTCCAGAGCTCTGGGTTTCACAGTCGTACACCGTGCAGGGGTAGAGGACTGGGGACCCTGAACAACTCAAGTCAGGGGTATTTAAAGGGGAAAAAAAAATCCCAAGGCAAGGGGTGGAGGACAATCATGAACGGGACGGGAAGTACAGAAAGAGCAAGTCAGGCAATAGTTTTTGCCTTAAGGAAGGTTAGAGATTATCTGGAGCAAACATCCTTGGGGCATTGTATAGTTAAACTTTGGGCCAGTCTTCAGATGTGTCAAGAATGTGGTGAGCTAGTTCCTGGGACAGGGTGGGCTATCTCTTGAGGCCAAAGGTCTCAAGCTGAGGGCGGAAAGGCAAGTTACTGAGTGATTCAGTGCTAAACTGATTGCTGGGGTCTAAAAATATTGAGTTGGGGGTCTCTCACCACAGATTATGAGGAGTCAGGGCCTCAGAAGAGGTCTGTCCAGGCTCTTTGGGAATCTCTCCTGAGTGGGAAGGTTCTCCAAGAATGGGGAACTGACTCAGTTGCACAATGAACACTCTCAGAAGCCCCCTGGGAACTGGGCGTGGTTAACTACCTGGTCAGAAGGGTCCCTGCTCAGTGTGGTCCTCTCAGCCTAAGACTGGAGCAGCCATGATTAACAGCTGACTCCCTCCCTCCCTTTCTCCCTCCCTTTCACCCTCTCTTCTTCCCTCCCTTCATTCCTTGTACCAGGGTTTGAAACACTGAGCCACATACCTAGCCTAAGAAATAGATCTTGTGTGCAGGTCAGAGGACAACTGTGTTTTTTTGTTTGTTTTTTTGTTTTTGTTTGTTTGTTTTTTTTTTGTTTGTTTGTTTTTTTCTAGATAGGGTTTCTCTGTGTAGCCCTGGCTGTCCTGGAATTCACTCTGTAGACCAGGCTGGCCTCTAACTCAGAAATCCACCTGTCTCTGCCTCCCAAGTGCTGGGATTAAAGGCATGCACGACCACTGTCTGGCAGAGGACAACTTGTGACAGCCAATTTTCTCCTTCCATCATCCTGTGCATTTGGGGGTTGGACACGGGTGATCTGTCTTGGTGACAAGCACCTTTACCCACAGAGCAATCTTGCCAACCCAAGCAGCATTTTAAATTGAACTAGACTGTCAGTGAACAGAACGTTCTAGCCTCTGCCGTAGTCATCATCACCAAATAAGGATGATAGTGAGCTCTGGGGACAATTGGAGGCAGAAAATCAAAGAGGACCAAGGGCTATATTTACGGCTCCATAAATCAGAGCCTCATCTGTTATATCCCTGGATCTCCTGAACAGTCTAGAAGACAGGTGCATTATTCTCTCAATTTTAGGGACGATGGAAGGAAGATGCAGAAGACAAGAACTCAATCATAACCTTGCAGCTGAGGAGCAGCTGAGCCCAGAGAGAATGCCCACAGGCAGGCCTGTGGCTCAGTCCCAAGACAGCAGGGCTTTCCAGGGACAAGACCCAGTCCCTCTCAGCAAGTGTCTGATGCAGGTAACTTTCCACTTGTTTGGTTTCTTGTTTCATTGTCAGGTGGCTGCTGAAAATTAAAAAGAAAAAGGTTAGCTGGGTGGTGGTGGTGCATGCCTTTAATCCCAGCATGTAGGAGGCAGAGGCAGACAGATTTATATGAGTTCAAGGCCATCCTGGCTTACAGAGCAAGTTCTAGGAGAGCTTGAGAAACCCTATCTCAAAAGCAAGCAAACAAACACAAAGCAAACAGTTATGTATTTATAAAGTTTCGTGCTCAGCACATTCAACCCTCCCTCAGTAAGTATTTATGTGCACTTTCCAATGTGCCAAGGCGAGGGCAAGATGTTTGTGCTCCCACCTGTTTTAAGATGAGGCTCAGTGTGTATAGAATTATGGCTCTGAGCCCAGGGCACCTGATGCTATAGCCAGATTTTTATGTCACAAATTGGACCAGACACACATAATCAGAAATAGAAATTGATACAGCTGATCAAGACAAGTGTCGAAGTTTGAATGTGAAATGCCCCCCATAGGTTCATGCTTTTGAAAATTTGGTCCCCAGCTGGTGAAATTGTTTGGGAGGTTATAGAAGTGGTTATGACCATTAAAGCGATAGAGCCTTGCTGGAGGAAATGGGTCACTAGGGGCCGGGCTTTGAGGTTTCTATTTCCTGTTCCTCCTCTGCTTCCTGTGTGTGGATGAAATGTGATCAGCCCGCTTCCTATCACAGCTTCTCTGCCTTGCCACCATGACAGACTCCACCCCTCTGGAACTGTAAGCCAAAATAAAGCCTCTCTCTCCCCTACATTGCTTTCTGTCAGGGTATTTTCTCAGAGCAGCAAGGGAGGAACCGATACCAAAGAAAAGCCCTCCTGAGAACTCACTTGTGAACAGAAAAAGCATTCTCTCAAAAGCCAGGACTCGCTGGCTTTTAATCCCAGCACTTGGGAGGCAGAGGCAGGCGGATTTCTGAGTTTGAGGCCAGCCTGGCCTACAGAGTGAGTTCCAGGACAGCCAGGGCTACACAGAGAAGCCCTGTCTCGAAAAAAACAAAAGCAAAAACAAACCAAAAAACAAAAAACAAACAAAAAGAAAAAAAGAAAAAGAGAAAAAAGGGAAAAAAAAAAGTCAGGGCTCTCAACCCTTTAGGCCATCGGCATAGCACGTGCCTCTCCCACGCATGTGCATGAGACTCTTCTCAGCCATGTTCTGATCATTCCGCTCATTCCTGGTGTGAAGCCAAGCGGGGAAAGTCTTCTTCTACTCTTTCTTTATCTACCAATGTCTTCCATATGTTAGCCTGCTGCTGTGACGTCCAGCCTGCTCTCCTGTCTGCAGACAGCTATGCCCAGGAGATAAGGGAGGTTAAAAGAGATATAGATCAAGCTGAGGAAATGACCTAGTGGAAAAAACACACTTACTGCTAACCTTGATGACCCGAGTTCGGTCCCTGGGACCCTCATGGTGGAAGGGGAGAAACTGACTCAATCAGGTTTTCCTCTGCTCTCTGTTCATGGACTTTGGTTTATATACACACACCCCACACATACCTAAAATTAGTTTAGAAAGGTTAAAAAAATTACAATGTAATTAATGAATTAAATTTGTTATTTAATAGAGTTATTTATATATTATAGTGTTTTATATTAATATAAAATATCATTAAAATAAAATTAATATAGAGTGAATAAAATTAATAAAACATGTTTTTTTAAAAAGATTAGTGACTTACCTAAGGTCACACATAGCCAAAGACATACCACCGACACCATGCCAAATGCCTCTTCATGTGTGCTGGGCGACTGTGGCATCTGCCCTCCCAGCCTTCATGGCTCCAGGGGACCAGGCCAGTACTTTTCCACTGCCGGGGGGGTTTCTCCATATATTTATTCCTGGTGCCCTAATTTCTGGCAGGGAGCCTCTGGCCAGAGGGTAGATTCTCTCAGCCTGGGGAAGGCTGTGAAGTAGGATTCAGGGAATGCCGTGAGCTTTAGAGAAAAACCGAATTTGACATGTTTCTCTAGTCTGCGCACATCACACCCGCTGCTGTAGGGGAGTGGGAGCCCTTCGTTATTTTCTCGTGAGAAAGCTGCCGTCTACATGCAGCGAGCCTGTTTCCTTTGTCTTTACTGCATGAACGGTCTACAGCTCCTAACTTCCAGCCAGACTCAGAGCGCCAAGCTCTGCTGAAGGTCTCAGTGGTTCCCGGCTCCACTCTGTGCGATCGGGGTGATTTGTTCAACTTGAAGGTCCTGTCTATCTTGCAATTTACATTCTGACCGAAAAAACAAGCATTCAATAAATAAAGTCATCTGTACATGAGTTTCAGCAGCTGAAGAGAGGACTCTATGGTAAAGTGCTTGTCATACAAGCATGAGAGTTTGTATCTTCAGCCTTTGGACTAGCGTTTGTCTAAAAGGACTGTGTCAGGGCTTCTGCCTATAATCCTGGCACTGGGGGAGACAGAGACAGGAGGAAAGGGCAGCTAGCCTGTTGCCTAGCTTCAGATTTAATACAAGAGACCTGGGCGGATAAGCCTACCATTCCCGGAGTTTGAGTGCTGAGTGGGGAAGAAGTGATGAAGACCTTTGGTGACTCATTTCCCAGATGAACCCGCTTGCTTTTGCTTTTGTATTTGATGGTTACTCAAGTATGGTCTTCCAATAGTTACTGAGAAGAGAAGATGGAAAACAAGTCTTCCCTTTTGGCCAACTGCAAAGCCTGACCCAGCAGCTCAATGAGTTTTCTTTTTTTCTAGTAGTCAAGAGATTTTTGGTATTCTTGGTGGTGCTGGTGGTTTTTTTTTGTTGTTGTTGTTTTGTTTTTGTTTTGTTTTTTTTTTTTTTTTTTTGAGACAGGGTTTCTCTGTGTAGCTCTGACTGTCCTGAAACACTCTCTGTAAACAAGGCTGACCTTGAACTCACAGAGATCCACTTGCCTCTGCCTCCTGAGTACTGGGATTAAAGGAGATCACTGTTACCATCACCCAGCAAGAGGTTTGTTTGTTTGTTTGTTTGTTTTTCCCTTGTGAGCACCTCATACTCCATCTCCTCCTCTAGATATCCTTTCACTGATGTGACCATTTATTTCATCTAGTGTCCACTGCATTTGTGGTATATATTTCATCTGATAAATGTTCACTTCACACTTATTTTATGTTTGGTGCTGTGACAACAGTGGAGACAACATAGCAAGCAGGAGATGAGCCCCCAAAACTGAGAGCTCTGACCTCTGAAGCTAGTATCAACAAAAGAGACAGGTCATCAAAAACTTTCAGCACAAAACACAGCTGTCACCTCAAAGGGAGTGAGAATAAGCATCAGTTTATTCTGAGCCAGATGTGAGTGACCTCAGCCCTGGGACACACACGGACTCAGGGTGCTCCGAATAACAGGGTCCAATGTGGAAACAAATAGACTAGTTTTCATTGTTGCAGAACAAAGGCATGATGGGGAAGTCCCATTTGCTGGTCTTCTGGTTGCTCTGGGTGTTGGCTCTCCTGCGACTAGAGTTAGCTGAGGCCAAAGTGTGTTTCGTGCTGTAGAGAGTCATGGCGGCTGCTGGAAGGAGAGCCATCACACAGGGAATCCACAGGAGAGTGGCAGCGTTCTGATCAGGAGGACAGACGAGCAAAATCATCCTCACCTCTGGGATGTCTGGGGAGCAAACCCAGCCGCTCTCCCTGCCCTCTGGCCCCAGAGAAGGAACTCAGAGGTGTCGCTTCCCTTATTAATCTAGCTGTAAGCATGTTTTTACACCAGCTGTCTTCACATCCCTGGAGGCCCCCGAGGAATAAGGCATGGAGCCTTGGAATATCATTAAAATGCTTGGCCAGAAAGAGGCACCGCTGAGCCTGGTGGGCAAGTTGCTAAGAACTGCAGGAGCAAGGTAAGAACAGAAGCGCCGGGCAGATGATCCAGGCAGGGGCGGGTTTCCACTGGCTCTGCACCAGCCAACAGAACAAATGTAGACGAGTCCCCTCCCTTCCAGGCTAAGGTTTAAACACAGGGTGAAAAACAAACAAACCATCAAACAAACAAACAAATAAACAAAAAACAAAAAACAGCCTCCATGGTCTCCAGTAGCCCAGGCTGCCCTCCCACTCCATATGTAGTTTAGAATAATCCTCTTGTCTCTGCCTCCAGATGGCTGGGATTACAGGTGTGCACCCAATGCTTGGTTTTAGTTTCAATGACCCCTGATCACATAGACACCTGGATGGTTAATTAGCAGAGCTGCTGTGGGCAAGGGTGTAGAAAAGTTGCAGAAATGACCGATCCATGGGTGGGAAGGTTTTTATTATAGATATGAGAGAGTGAGAGACAATAGCCAAAGACCTTTGGAGGACTTCGGAGCAGAGACCTGACCACCTCTCAGGGCAGGGAGGAGCGGGGTAGCCTGGTAAGGGGTCACTATCTCTCTAGGGAGCAGAGAGAAGAGAGGGAAGGGGGGCAGGGGAAAATCTCATGGGTAATTAAGAAAACAGGTAATCGGGGAAGGGAATCCTGTAAAATGGAGTGGCCTGGAAGTTTAGGGTCGTTGGGGAGGGAGCTTGGGGGCTGATTAGGCAGTAGGGGAGAAGCCAGCTTCTTAGGTTCCTGAGAATTGAAGAGAGAGCTTTTCAGTAGTCTTAAAGTCCAGCCTGAGTGGAGCCAAGACTCATTGGGCTTGCCCCTTTTTTGGGCGTGCTTGGGATTTTCCCCCATTTGGATTTGACAGCTTCTCTCTCTCTTCTCCCTCCCCTCCCCCTCTCCATCCCTCTCTTACCTTCTACCTGTACCTCTGTGTGTGTGTGTGTGTCTCCAGTCTCCTGATGACAGTGATCTTGTAAGACCCCAAAAACCGAGGGTGCCCCAGCACCCCACACCCTGGAAGACGACACCCAAATCACTCGCGAGAAATGGTCTCCATGCAATAGCATGAGGATTTCTTTATTCCAGAATTCTGGGTTCCATAGCCGTGCACCATGCAGGGTTAGAGGACTATGGACCCCAAGTGCCGAATTGCGACAGCTTTTATAAGTTTACGACAGAGCCCTCGAATCACAAGCCAATCATTTCTTAGCATGGAGAGTCCGCGAAAATGCGAGCCAATTGATTTGTACCACTCCATAGTTTTTAGGCCAATCAGTTTAAATCATCGGAGCCCGCGCTCAGTGAACCAATTAGTTTCCTATAATGTCTACAGCTGTATGAACTCCTGCTTAGGGGTAATGGCTTAAGTTTACAGAAGCAAGATAAGCTTAGCCCATTTCCAGTTACCCTATGGGGCCAGGATCACCTATTCAAGGCCTTTTTGCTAGGTCTAAACAAAGGGAGGGCTCTGGAATGTGACCTTTTACCTAGTTTCTAACAAAGCGAGATAGCATTTTAAACTCCTGATTTCTTGGGGTCATTAGAGTTAGGCTGTATTATTTTCTATCCTTTCAATCTAACTAACTACTACATTTTCCTAAACCTAGTTGTAGCATGGTTATTTCTATGATGTATATAATTCTGGGATATCATTTATGCTTTCTCTTTTCTCTATGTCCTCCCTGCCCAGCCCTCTGCCCTCATGTCTACACAAAACAGAGTCCTCCCAAAGGAATAAGAGTCTATTCTCAGTCATGTCTGAGCAACCATAGCCTGGGGACCCAGATTCAGATCACCCCAAGTAACTCGTTCTCTGCAGACCATGGACTTTGTATTTCACAGCCATGGAACGAAAGCAAACCATACATGTGGGCGTGGAGTTTTTAAATCCTATTTTTTGTTTTATTTTGCTGTGTGTTATTGTTGTTGACGTTTTGGACTGCTTTCTCTGCTTTAACTCTCTTGTGTTTCAGGGATGGTACCAAGTTTGGCCTTCCTTACATTGTAGCCTGGATACTTAAGGAAGTAAGTTGACTGTTCTTCATTGACAGTGTCCAGTATCTTGAGACCTAAGCTTTATATATTTTTGCCATTAAAAAAATGTTTTAAGCCAGATGGGTTGGCACATATATTTGATCCTACCATTATGGAGGCAGATCTTTGTGTTTTAAATTCAACTTTTAACCTAGGTTCTTAAGTGCTTTAACCTCCCTTCTAGCCCAGCACCCACTAGAGGTAGTGCAAAAGAGAGGTTATTAGGATACTGGGGAAGTGGACCTGTTTAAAAATTGTTCTTTGGAGCAAGTCCCATGTACATTATCAGGAAATCAGAGTTCAGTTCACAGGATTCAGTAACAGCAACTCAATCCACTCACAAACACTTCACGAATATACCAGGGGTCCAGTTCAGCAGTGCCAGGATAGCAAACACAAATCAGCAAGAGTGGCATGACTTAGCAGAAACAGTCAGGTCTCTACTGAATTAGCATGAGTCAGCAAGAAGGACCCAGACCAGCAGGGACACCCGGAGAAGTTCTCTGCCTGCCGTGCCTCTCTTAGCAAAGTGAAGATCAGCAAAGATGAGGTTGTGAGACCAAGAAGCCCCATCACTGTCCGCTGCGTCCTATCAATCCTCCCTGCAAACAGCGTGTGTCCGCAAGTGGGTCTTGCCTCCCAGCACTTGAATCTGTTAGCTGACATCACTTTGCCAAGTCCTCAGAAGCAGGAAGAAACCGCAGGGACCTCACGAGAAGTTCTTTGGCAAGTTTCTCTCTATGGTGTTACCATAATCAGAGCTCAACACAATGAATTTCAAACCTACGCATGTATGTAGTTATCAAAGAGTCCTTCATCATGCATCCATCCCTTCACATGTTTGCTGCAGCAGAGCATCCTTTCGCCTGTGTCTGCTTCAGTGGAACGTTCCTTCATGTGTCCGGCCCAGCAAAACACCATCCAACACAACTGACTTGCCAAAGAAACCATAAGTTTCCATTTCACATAAATCCAAGAATTCAGCAAATACACTGAGCGCACGCGCTTGCACATGAACACACACACACACACACACACACACACACACACACACACACACGGCCACTCTCAAGCTCCTTTCTCTCAAGTCTGTCTGTCCCTTTAGTCCTCTGAGGCAGCTATGGGCTGAGATTCTCCCCCCCCCCCCCACTCCTTCTGCAAGCCTGTAGGACACTCCCATAACCCAGCAGGGCCCCACGACTGGGCTCAAGGGTGACTGGGGGGCTTCCTGGCAGCAGCAGTCCATGAATCCCCCTGCCCAGCCTTTGCGCTCTGCCCACTTCCTGGGGTAGATTTACCAAAAGCCTTTTACTTGTGTGGTTTTACAAGAGTCCAGAAAGAATAATCCTTAGTACAATCTAATCACGGTATAGGATATGATCTCGTTTGGAGTTAAATGCTTGAGTTTTAGCATGTTTTAAGCTAAAAATGCAGCTTAGCTTTAGCAGGATACAATAAGCACATTAAAAAAATCTTCTGTGCTTATGAAAAGGGGCTGAGGCATTTCAGACTCTAAGAAGACTTTCTACTCCACCCACCTAGCTCTGGGGTAGGTGTTGGGGGGGGATTTTGATATTGCCCTCTAAAATCTTCCATTTGGGTTGAATTCTTAACCTCATTTTCCTCACTTTAAATTCTGGTGTAAGCCCTCCAAGCAGGTGCCCTCTGCTAGGGCAGGCCCTGCCGGCTGGGAACCCTCTGGGCTCCCATTCTAAGAGTCTCATTAGGAGCAGCTCACACGCACGCACTCACGGCGCGAGCGGCTTCAGTAAGCCGGGTTCCACTTGGGCAGGAGATGAAGTCTGGCCTCTCCCGCTGAGGAAGGCACTGGCTTATCAGCTTTAGCCTCCGCAACTGTAGGCAGAGACTGGGGGATTCAGAATTTCCTTCCCCTCAATCGCTTCCTCTCAAAGGTATTTGCATTTAAACAAGAGCTGGCTCCCCTGCTGGCTATTTTCCCTTCTTTGATTCCGATGCTGAGGTACACCTTCCCTCCCTCCCTCCCCCGCCCCGCCCCTCCGTTCGGGTGTGCTGGTGTCTGGAGGACTCCATGGCAACAGCCTGGGAGTTGAATGGTGTGAACCTCACCTCTTTTCCTTTTTGTAGACTGGTTGGCAAGACAGACCATTTAGGAGAATTTTCAAGGAAGTGAAGACAGAACTCTTTGCCACCTTGGCACCTCCTGGGCTTGCAGTAAAAAACCTGTTTGTAGATTGCAGGGGCGGGTGTGTGTGTGTGTGTGTGTGTGTGTGTGTGTGTGTAGTTGTGGAAGATGACGGACAGGAGTCAATGATACACTTACTAACCCCCCTCTCTTGACTGAAGCTCTCTCCCCAGTGGTTCTGAGGGGCCCACTGTTAGTATTCTGTCTAAGCTCCACCCCATAATTACCTGGCAACAGCCAGGTATGCCCCGCCCCATAGACCTGGCCCACTATTAAAGGAGCTACTTGCCCCTCCCCTCCTCTGTCTCTCTCTCTCTCTCTCTCTCTCTCTCTCTCTCTCTTTCTCTTTCTCTCTCTTTCTCTCTCTCTCACTCACTCATCGCTCTTGCCTCTTGGCACTCTCACCTCTCTGCCCCTCTTGGGCTCTCCTCCCCAACCCCTCTCTCCACGTGGTCTTGGTCGGCCTCTACTCCTCCACTTCTCTTCTCTCTCTCTTTCTCTCTCTCTCACTCACTCTCACTCTCTCACTCTCTCTCTCTCTGCCTCCACTACACCATTAACTCCCACCCTCTGCCCTGAATAAACTACTCTATACCATGTCTGTGTGCGTTTGGTCTCTCAGGGGGAAGAGGTGCCTGGGCATGGGCCCGTCTGGGCACCCTCTTCCTCCCCACACCACCGTGCCACATTCCCTAAACCCCTTTCTCTCTTTTTATGACCCCCATCACCCACTATAGTCAATGATGTTTAACTCCACGAGGGATGTGGGAATGGGGCAAGACTGGTACAGGAAGAACAAGGTCCTTGGAAGTCTTCTGTTGCTATGACAAAAACACTCTAACCATAAACGTCTTAGGAGAGGAAAGAGTTTATTTGATTGACACTTCCGTATCACACTCATCACTGAGGGAAGTCAGGGCAGGAACTCAAGCAGAATCTTGAAGCAGCAACCACGGAGGAATGCTGTTTGCTGGCTCCCTCACAGCCTCATGCTCAACTAGCTTTTCTATACAACCCAGAAATTGCCACCTAGGGAATGGTATTACCCACAGTGGGCTGAGCCTTACTACATCACTTAAGATTTGAGACAATCCCACTTGGGCACACCCGAAGGCCACTCTGATGTCATTAATCCTTGAGTGAAGACCTCCTTCTCAGAAGACTCTAGGCTGTCACGTTGACGGTGAAAGCTGACTAGAACACTTGAATGGAGTTCCCACTGCTGATGGGTGGGTATTCCCTTAGGGAGGAGGAGGCTCATAAGATTCAGGAAGTTCCTGAAACTTACAGACTCAGGAACCCGAGAAAGTTACGAGACTAACAAGTCCCCTCCTCAAGGTTACACAAGCAGTAACAGGAGCTGGCAGAGGGCAAACTGTCAGATGGAACCCCCAGCTGCATGTCAGGGGCAACTGAAGCTGCCTAGTTCGCCATGACAGCTAGAGATGCCAGCTGTTGTTTAGCAGCCTTGGATGATGCAGCAATTTAGGGAAGCTTCACTGTAAACTCAGTCATGTGCCTCTGTAGCATTGAACTACAACAGAGCCACAGCTTGGGCACTGAGTAGACCACACTGGGTAGTAGGCCGAATACACAATTTGGCAGGTGGCCTGCCTTTTAATCCTCAGGTTATGAATGGAGTGGTGGAGCTTATTGTGGTTCAGTGACTCCTGGTGCCTAACAGGTTAACGGGCAATGGCTAGCTCATAGTTATGACCTTGGACCAAATCAAGGGTGTGCTGGGATTTGTGACAGGTCTTGCTTTCCCATAGGGGTCCATGTAATTAAAGACTTGCTTAGTCTCCAGGGCAGTACTTTAGAGTAGTTCTTCTTCTTCTTCTTCTTTTTTTTTTTTTTGACATGTATATACATATTTTTAGGCACATGTGTGTTTGGATGCATGTCTGTGAGAGTGTGTGGAAGCCAGAGGTCAGCCTCTCCACCTTGTTTTGTGAGGAAGCTCTTTCACTTTTTACCTGGGACCTCCTGATCTGGCTAAGCTGACTGGTCAGTAAACGCCAGAGATTCTTCTGTCTCTGCTTTCCCATTCCCAGGTTTACAAACTTATACCACGATACCCAGTATTTTTTTTTTTAAAAAAAAAGATTTATTTTCTGTATGTGAGTACACTGCTGCTGTCTTCAGATACCAGAAGAGAGCATCAGATGCCATTACATTTTGAGCCACCATGTGCTTGCTGGTAATTGAACTCAGGACCTTGGGAAAAGCAATCAGTGCTCTTAACCACTGAGCCGTCCCTCCAGCCCCACACCCAGGACCTTCCCATGGACTGTGAGGATTAAATGAAGGTCCCCATGTTTGTGTTTCTGTCTCCAGGTATTACATGGGTTATGGGATCAGCCAAGTGTTCCCAAGTTCTTTGCTTCTTATTCAACGTATTGACATAAATGCACATGGAATTGCAAAGAATCAAGGAAAGTTTATTCCAAACCAAGCGATGACACAGGTCAGCTACATGCTGTCAAGAGTGACTGGAGGCCACATGGATGATGGAACTCAATGTTTGGGGCTTTGATTTACAAAGTTCAAAAGGAGGAGGAGTTTGGTTGCATAGGGTGGTTTTCTATTTTTTAAAAATATTTATTGTATGATTAATTATGTGTATTATGTGAGAGTGCATATATGAGTGCAGTGCCCTGAGAGGCCAGAAGAATGTGTCGGATCCCCTAAAGATGGAATTACAGAGAGTTGTGAGCTGCCCAAGATGGGTGCTGAGACTTGAACTCAGGTCCTCTGCCAGAGAAGCATGCACTTCTAACTGCCCAGCCATCTCCCCAGTACAAGGTTCTCCATTTTGATTGGTAGATTTTAAGTTATATAATCTACAGTGTATGTCCTGTCTCATAAATGCACTTGATACCCAATTACATACGCACATAAGATGTTAAGTAGAGGATTCTCCTTAAAAGTATATTAGAAAGGTCAACCTGTGCCTATGGTTCTGTCTTTCCTTAGGATTTTCAGTTTCACACTCACAAAAATTCCGTATCTGTGCTTAAGGAACTCTTTGGCACACATGCAGGGCATCTTTATTCCCCCAGTCTTCAGGTGCAGTGGCTGCATGTCTCTACATCGGACATGCTCAGATGAGTGACAGGGCCATGGTTTCTCCAAGGCACCCCAATCATTTTTTCCTGGTCATCCAATCGGCCAGGGGATGACCAGAGATCACTCTGGGGCCTCCATTACCTAACTCATGTTTCAGTCTTCCCCTTCAAGTCCCAGTGGGAACACAAACTATTATTTCTGCTAGTAGCAACCTTGGTTCCCAAAGAAGAAGGTGCCCCCCCAAAATCACATGTTTGTATACCAGGTGTCGCCCTAAGTAAGAGCATGTGGGTATTCATAAGCAGAATGGCTAGAACTGTTTTTTGGTTGATTCTGGTTTTGACTAAATGAGGTCCCAAGATCCTTGAGGTGGGTCAGGTGGGTGATTGGCAGGCTGGTGAGCCAACGTTGGAAGTTCCTACCTAGGCTTCCGGTTCAGACTCCAGGTTCAGACTCCATGCAGTCCCGGTTGGATGGAATGACTGGTAAGAGGCAGGCGGGAGTCGGGGGTTGGGGGGGAGGTATTTCACCCAAACTTTTTTTTTTATGTATATGAGTACACTGGAGCTGTCTTCAGACACACCAGAAGAGAGCGTCAGCTCCCATTACAGATGATTGTGAGCCACCATGTGGTTGCTGGGAATTGAACTCAGGACCTCAGGAAGAAGAGTCAGTGCTTAGCAACTGCTGAGCCATCTCTCCAGCCCCTCACCCAAACTTTTAACAAGCAGTGGGCCTTCTGTGGGAGAGGAGAGTGAAAGCCACACACGTGAGACATTTTGTTCTTAGCTGGTTTGCACTGTCCCCTGCCTGTACAATCTCCCCCAACTATAAGAAATTAAAGAGGATTTTTTGCATCGTTTCTTGCTAAATACTTAGCTTCTACAAGCCGGGGATCCAATCCCCAACCCCATCCCCTCCTCCGCCCTGCTTTTCTGGCACTGCAGAATTCTTGGGATGCTGTCCAAAGTGCTGACAAGTAGTTTTCTTATGGAAATCTCAGCTTTGCCAAAAAGCTGTACTGCATACACTCAGGGTGTAGGGCTGGGGTCCCAGTATGCAAGTGTTGGTAAAGAGAAGAGACCTCTGACCAGCCCAAATCCCTTCCTTCCAGCAGGAAGGATTGTTTATCTTGGCTTTCCCTAAGCCTTTAGGATCCATACGCAGCCAGGCGGACAGTCAGGGTCCAGATGGAAGCACCACTTTCGAATGCTCCGCTAGGATGGCAGACAGACAGCAGAATCGGAACTCCTTCTGTTTAGTGACTGCCACTATTACACACTGGCTGTGCGTCAGACTCGACCATGTCCTCAGTGCACACTTTCTCAAGCACTTCTCGATGTCACCCAGAACGGCAGCCACTGTTAATTTCTCTGTGTTCTAGCTAAGAGAGGGTACAACTTAAAAACCAGACGGCGGGCCTGTGAGATGGCTCAGCAGGCCAGGGCACTTGCTGCTAAAGTTGATCACCATCTTTGATTCCCAGAGCCCCACCTGGAGGAAGGTGAACTCTTGCAACCTGGCCTCTGACATGCCCCGCCCACCACGGGGCATGGATACCCTTCAAAATAAATACATGTAATTAATACAACAAAGATAAATGGCTTGACTGTGTACAAGAGGTAAGGTTCGGTCTTACCTGATCAGACTTTCCTGATGACACAGATCCCACTTTCAAACCATTCGGCTACCCACTGTGAGTAAGTCCAGGAATGGGTTCGAGATATGGGCAGTCAGCTCTCTGCTTGACTTGACCTGAAAAGAGCCCTATCTCAGGGTAGGTAGATGGTTTTGTGAGTGAAACGTTTGCCACTCAGGCACGAGGACCTGAGTTTGGATCCTTAGAACCCCTGCAATGCTGGGTACAGTGGTGTTTCTGGGATCCCCACACTGTTAGAGACGAGAGGTGGAGACAGACTTCTGGAAGCTGTGGGCCAGCTGGGCTGTTGTATGCAACAATAAGCAAACAAGAGAGCCTGTCTCAAATGGTACGGAAGGAGGGGACTGACACTCATGTCGTCCCTTGACCTCCACATACACGCTGTGGAACATGTGTGCCTGTTTTCTCTGTCTCTCTGTCACTCTCTTGTCTGTCTGTCTGTCTGTCTGTCTCTGTCTCTCTCTCCCTCTCTCTCTCTCTCACACACACATACACACATGCATGACTTTTAAAAATATACCAGCTCTCTCTGTAGATGTCTGAACTCCCTAGCCGTGGATATAATGGGTTGTCTCTCTTGCCTGATACCAAGCCACTCTAGTTGATCAAGTGAGCCCTCTACTTATGGGACATGAGCTTGAGTGCACATGTGCAGTGTGAGAGAATTTTCCTGGGGAGATATGATATATATACTCACACCTACCTACCCCAGAAAGGAAACCCACGAGGAACCAAAAGTAACAACTGCACCAAAGTCCAACTTGGTTTTATTATAAACTTGCGTTTTATTGGGGCTTATATTCAGGAGTCTACTTAATTCAAAAGCAGCCGAATCACTGCAAAGTCCACTCCAACATGGGTGAAAAGCAATGAAAGCTACAACCCCGTAGCCCTCTGCACAGCTTGCAGGCTGGAAATTTCCTCTCTGCAGCTCTAAGGATCAAAGTCTCCTCCCCCACCCCAGGCAGTTTAAGGCTGGTTGGGGATGTGAGTAGGTATGGGGGACAGGGCCTCTCCTGACCCTTGCAGGATTCACTATTCCAGAACATATGTTGTTTATTCACATTCTGAGGCTCACATATATCCTCCCAACTCCTGGAAGAAAGGATTACATCATCGGAAACTGTTCTACACCAACGTGGCAGTGGCAGAAGAGGCTCAGTTTTAAGAGTGTGAGCTGGCTCCTCCCTAAGAGTGTGACCTTTGCCTCCTTTTGCCTGTGATCATCTGGTGCGGACTCACTTTCTGCCTTCGTCATGAGCACGGGGCTTTCTAAGCACAGGGACACGGGGTGGGAGAACCCCAAGATAACTGCAAGAGAGAGCTTTGTTGCTGATATCCCCTTTGTCTTTATCAGGCACCCGATTTCTCTGCCTTTAGCACGGATCCCACCCTGCGGGTGGAGCACTCGAGCGCCCATTGAGCATGTCACTTTCTTATTTGTGGAAATGTCAGGCACCAAAGGCCAAGTACCACTTAACATGTCAAGGAGCAGTGCGCCTGCCTGGCAGCCGCTCTTACACCTGAAAATCCACCTCCCGCTCTGCTGCGTGTGGGAACTGAGGTGTACTGAGAGCAGGCAGGTGGGAAGAGCGATCTGAGGATGGGTTAAACCGTCCGTGCATGTGGTCCCCCCTTCTCGCAGGTCATCACACCTCCTACTCGATCCTTTCCACCCAGCACTCTCTGTCTTCATTCACAGAACCCCAATATCCTAGTGCCCCTCCTCTTTTCCTCTCCAGCGATGTCTCTTTGGCTTTCCCTTCAGCTGGTGTGCCAAGTCCTCCTTGGTTAAGAAACAACAGCTGCCTTACTCTCCTGCCTCTTGCTCCCTCCCCACACAGGCACAGGCAGACTGGTGGCCAATAGGAGACTGTAGATAGCCTGTTCCCAGGAATGGCTTCCCAGCATGGCAAGTTTTTCAACGGCTATTCTTCTCCCCTCTCCTCTCCTCTCCTCTCCTCCCCTCCCCTCTCCTCTCCTCTCCTCCCCTCCCCTCCCCTCTCTTCTCCTCTCCTCCCCTCCCCTCCCCTCTCCTCTCCCCTTCCCTCCCCTCCCCTCCTCTCCTCTCCCCTCCCCTCTCCTCTTCTCCTTTCTCCTTTTCTCTTCCCTTCCCTTCTCTCCTCTCCCCTCCCCTCCCCTCCCCTCTCCTCCTTTCTCCTTTTCTCTTCCCTTCCCTTCTCTCCTCTTCCCTTCTCTCCCCTCCCCTCCCCCTCTCCTCCCCTCCCTCTCCCTTCTCTCCCCTACTCTCCCCCTCCCTTCCACTTCCCCTCCCTTCCCCTTCCCCTCCCTCCCCTTCCTCTCCCTTCCCCTCCTTTCCCCTTCCCCTCCCTTCCCCTTCCCCTCTCTTCTCTTCCCCTCCCTCCCCTTCCCCTCCCTTCCCCTTCACCTCCCTTCCCCTTCCCCTCCCTTCCCCTTTCCTCCCCTCCCTTCCCTTCCCATTCCCCTCCCTCCCCTCCCTTCCCCTCCTCTCCCCTCTCCCCTTCCTCTCCCCTTTCCCCCCTTCCCTTTCCTTCCCTCCCTTCTCTTTTCCCTTTCCTTCTCTCTCTTCCCCCTCTTTTATGTGTATGAGTCCACCGGCAGGAGGATTAGAAGTTCAAGGCTGTCCTTGAATTCTAACTCACCAATTTGGCCAGCCTGGCTGTCCTGCCACTCCAAGACGTCCTATCTTCACTTCCTGCCCCAGTGCTGGGATTACAGACATACACTATGGAGCCTGGCTTTTAGGTGGGTGCTCCGGAACTGAACTCAGGTATTTTATAGACTGAGCTGTCTCCCCAACCCCAGTTTTCCACTATGCTTGGATTATATGGTGCTGGCCATTGAACCCAGAGCTTCATACAAGCTACACAAGTACTCTGCTAGCTGAGTTATAACCCTGCCCAACAGATATTATAGGATACTGTCATAGTTACTGTGCAATTGCTATGAAGAGATACTGTGACTGAGGCAATTTATAAAAGAAGCATTTAATTGGAAACTTGCTTACAGTTTCAGAGGGTGAGTCCATGATCACCATGACAGGGAGCATGGTGGTAGGCAGGAAGCTCATCAGAGCATGAAAGATTGGGCTTGGCATGGGCTTTTGAAACCTCAAAGCCCACGCCCAGTGACACACCTCTTCTAACAAGGTCATACCTCTTCCTCTTCTTCCTCCTCCTCCTCTTCTTCCTCCTCCTCCTCTTCCTCTTCTTCCTCTTCCTTCTCCTCCTCTTCTGTTTTTAGAATTATTTATTTATTTTATGTATGTGAGTACACTGTTGCTCTCTTTAGACACACCAGAAGAGGGCATCAGAACCCATTACAGATGGTTGTGAGCCACCATGAGGTTGCTGGGAATTGAACTCAGGACCTCTGGAAGAGCAGCCAGTGCTTTTTTCTGCTGTGCCATCTCTCCAGCCCCCAAGCCCACCTCTTCTAATAAGACCATACCTCTTCTCCTTCTCATAAAGTTCTACCAACTGGGACCAAATATTTAAATATATGAGCCTATGGAGGGGTCATTCTCATTATACTAAACAAATTCTACATGCTGTGCTGGATATGACTTTCTAAAGACACAGAGACACTGAGTAACTACAGAACCGGCCTCTAATGAACTAATAACCACACTCCTTCATCCAATGGATGTCTAGTACAGGACAGAAGAGGTGGTGAAAGAGGTGGCATCATACACTGCTCCAGAGCCAACCGTCCCGAGAGGCTCTGAGAAGCTTCTATCTTTGTTCTCTGGAATAAAACAGGGAAAGATTTCATAAAACCAGACCCCACCCTCCCATCACCACTGGGAGGGGCTTCTTTTACCAGCAAGCCTGACTGTTGCTGGATTTGTGGGTGTTCCAGATACCATCCATCATCTGTTTGTCTGTCGTCATCTGTTTGTCTGTTTCCACAGATGTGACAGGTGGCTAGGGGTAGAGTGACAGAATGCCAAGCCTATCAGTGGAGGTGGAAGATCTAGAACAGGAAATGACAAGATGTGACATTAAGGAGCTATTGGGTCCAGGACTCACTCAGGCAAGTGCCTCTACCCATTGTTAGTTCTAGGCTCTCTGACAAGTTGTCAGAGCCATGGGATCCGTTGCCAGGAGACATGTTCCCATTCTGGCTGGTGCCAGGCTATAGCCGTTTTCTTCCCTAGCATGAGACTCCTGGGGGGCATTCAAACTTCTTTGGATCCACTATCTTAGTTGTATGACAGGTACAAGAAGGGGCTTAAGTGTCTCTCAAAGGTATCTTCTGTCCTACAAGGACAGTTACACTTCTGTGATGTCTTTGGGTTTGGTTCCAAGTGTGATTAGGGAGTCTGAAAAACCCAATCAAGTTACTGACATGATCTGCTTGTGTCTAAAGGACCCATCACCACACTTCCGCTGCTTTCTGTGTAGGAATACGAGTCTAAGGTGACCAAGTCTTCTGCTCCCTTGGAAAAGCCAAAAATCTGGCTGATTCTCATGTTTGCCTTCTATTTTTAAATCATTGACAACCCATTGTAAAAATTTAAAGCAGTGGGCAGAGTCTTGGGTTCCCAGACTGAAGAAATTTTGTTCTGTGCCTGCTGCACAGCTGAGCAATAGGAACTTCTGAGCCCCAGGCATCAGGTGTGCACAGAGGCGAGTGTAACTGTGCTACCACAGAGGGCAGAGGCAAGGGGGCATGGACAACACAGAGGCGAGTATAACTGTGCTACCACAGAGGGCGGAGGCAAGGGGGCATGGACAACACAGAGGCAAGTATAACTGTGCTACCACAGAGGGCGGAGGCAAGGGGGCGTGGGTGAGTGTGCCATGGAGAGGCTTCAGATAAAACACGTAGTGTAGTTCTTGTGAACATTCAACACAGACATATCATGCGTGTGCAGTTTTTAATTTGAGAGGATTAGATGAAAGTTTGGAAATAGATGACCTTTAAAATTGCTCCCAGCTCAAAGATCCTAAGATGATAAAAAGAAAGTCCTCATTAATCAGACAGTGTGTTAAATAGCAGAAGACAGGGCTGTGTTCCCCAGCCTTTATTGTGTTTCTCCATTTAATACGTATTGTACGGAAGGCATAAGATAAAATAATAGTGCTGAGGAAATGGTATTTGAGGTAAAACTCAGGGCAGTGGAGAACCAGCAAGCACATGCTGATCACACACAGCTTTCCTGTGGGGTCAGAACCCCCGCCATCGAGTGCTGATGGCCCAACCTCTGATCACCTTGCTCTTCTCCTCAAGGGATCTGGCATGGACATGTCCTTGTTAGTGAAAACCCGGCTTGGGTGCATTCATCTTCACTATTAACTTGACTGGATTTAGAATCTTGGAGAGCTCTGGGCCTCTCTGTGAGGGCCTGTTAAAAAGCTTACAAAGTTTCACTGAGGTGGGAAAATCCATTCTGAATGTGGACAGCACCATCCTGTGGGCTTCTGTCCTGGACTGGATAAAAAGGAGGAAGTGAGCTAAGTACCAGCGTTCATCTCTCTCTGCTTCCTGCTTTTGGATGTGCCATGACCAGCTGCCTCCTGCTACTACTGTTCCTGGGACTTCGGCACCATGATGGACTGTGCCTTCAAATTCTAAGCCAGACTAAATGTTCTTTCATTACGTCGCAGTCATCAGGCATTTTGTTACAGCTTTAATGGAAGTAACTGATACAGATTTCTTTTTTTTTTTTTTTAATTTTTCTGCCCACTGCAGTGAAAGTTGGAGAGAGGATGATGCTTGGCTGTAGGCAGGTTAAGTCTGAAGAAAAACAGTTCTTGCTGAGAAGAGACTCCTCTCAGTCATGCTAGGTGCCTCCCCCTTTGATTTCTATCACTCACTGTGGACAAGCACAGAGCAGAGTTAGAGCAAGCTTGGCTCTGGAAAGAATTCCAGGATGGAGTGGCCTGGGATGCTGGAGGTCATCCTGGGTCTGAGTGCTGTCAGCCTAGAGTGGTTTGCACTTGACAATGGGAAAGAGATCAGATGGCTTCTTGGACTGTTACTCAGGGACACTTGGGCACACAAACACAGTCCCATGCACACAGGATGTGAGTTATTTATCAAGCTTCAGAGGGTACCAGGAGTTGGGAACATAAAGAGATGAGCATTCCCAGTGACAGTATGAGATCACGACACATGGCCAGGTGGCTCCTGTTCTCTGGATCTCAGATGCTAGCATTTTTTGGTAGTGTGTGTTGATTTGAATGTAAAATATTCCCCCATAGTTTTTTGTGTTTGGGGGCTTAGTTTCCAGCTAGTGGCACTGTTTAGGAAGGTTGTGGAACTTTTAGCAGATAGAGTCTGTAAAACTTACTTTTATTTGCCAGATGCAATTGTCTACTCAGAGGCTTATTACAAAATAAGCTCACCCTTTCTAGTTCTTTCTGAACTCTGGCTGGCTGGTTCAACTCAGCTGTTCTGGCTCAAAACTTTTTTCTAAACTGACCGATTGAAACTGGCTTTTCTTGGCTTCTGACTGAATTGCTCTGCTTAGGAAAACTGCCTCTGAATTCCATGGACTGAACTGCACTGACTGCCCTGGCTGCATGAACTGAACAGAACTGCATGAACTCAACTCTACTGCATTGCCTGAACTCAACTGAACCACCCTCTGTTCCTGACCCACTCTGCACTGATCTTTAAGTATCCTCTCCTATGCTGTTCTCCTGAGAGTTAGGCATATCCTATCCCTGATTATTCTGTCAAATCTTTCTCTGATTCATTACTTTGTCTGCCCCTCAATTAGACTTCACTTTCAAGCACGGCTACTTCCTTCTTCAAACCATCTTTACCTTCATTGTTTGTGATTAAAGGTAAGGGGGGTCTTTATTCCAGTCAAAGGGATTAAAGGTATGTCATTTCAGCCAGATCACACAGACCTAGAAGTTCTTTGGATGTGACCCCATGCCAGAGCAGCCATGTTGCTGGATTAAAATTCTTCTACGGTCCTAAGGAGGAAGTGAGTCACTGGAGGCGGGCCTTGAGGTTTCATAGGCAGCCCCCACTTCCTTTCTACTCATTGCTTCCTGATTGCAGACTGAATGTGACCAACTGTTTCACACTCCTGACACCATGGCTTCCCTGCCCTGACAGACTCTATCTTCCAATCATGAGCCAAACACACACCTCCCTCCTTTCTGTTGCCTCTTATTAGGTATTTGGTCTCAGTGGCAAGGAAATCAGGTGATATGTAGTGATAGGGAAGTGTCGGGTCACCACCCAGACAGAATGTTCGGGTGAGGTCCTACCATTTCTGTGAGGCATCATTCATGCACCCAGCTCTAGTGTTCAACAGTGACCACCACCATCTTGGTTGAGTAAAAACAAAGACGCCACATATCAAGGGACTTCAAAAGCATTTGTGGAAGCACTGGGTATGTGGCTTTGACAAAGCAGTGAGGCCCCTGCTGTAGGCTCCAGACACTA